>NC_056727.1:42990784-42993284 GCF_019279795.1 Protopterus annectens | reverse complement strand
ATATATATATATATATATATATATATATATATATATATATACATACACACAACTCACACATATACACACACACACACACACACACATATATATATATATATATGTGTGTGTGTGTGTGTGTGTGTGTGTGTGTGTGTGTGTGTGTGTGTGTGCATGTCTACATATATACAAACACACACACATATGTATATAAATACATGTCCCCTAATTCTGCATCACAGTGCTGCATGCTATGTGTGAGGGAACATCACACATATCAATAGACACACACACACACACACACACACACACACACACACACACACACACACACACACACACACACAAACACACACACACATATATATATATATATATATATATATATATATATATATATATATATATATATATATATATATACAGCAGTAAGTGTGTGCAACATGTACGGTTATGTCATGTGTGAACCCCATGTTGGGATCACATTTTCCTTGTTTGTGAAGGTGGGATTGGGAATTTGGGGACGGATAGCAGGTATATTTGTGGAGGAGGGTTGGGCTGGAAGATAGAGAATACAGCCTACAGGGGAGGTATATGACACATGTGGTGGTTAAGCACCCTGAATGGGGAGTGTCGTCTGCAATGTGGAAGCCCCATGAACCCCCATATGGAAACAATGGGAACAAGGCCCCCACCCATTGCTAGTCACAACATCAGCTTCATGGCCCTGAAGGTGCCTGTGCTGGAGGCTGAGCAGGAGGAGCATGTGGAACCTGTGAGTGTGTACTGAGGGCCTCAAGGTGTTGTAGCACATCCCCTAAGTCTCTGTTGAGCTCCCTATGCACCAGACCCTGGACCTGATCTCGGGTGATAGGATTGTGTCGATGTGTGCTCCCAGGGGTGGGACACCATCCCCTGAGGTAGTTCCTCCTGAAGGTAGTACAGGACCAGTAGATGGGGAGGCCCCAGGATGGGTCCCACATGTGATGTGGCCTAGTAACATGGCCAGATGAGGTGGGAGAGGTGGTTCTGCTGGCAACTGTTCCCTAAACATGCTATTGTGTCACTGTTATAGAACATATGTGGGTAGTAATAGTCCACACATTCCTGGATCATGTCCAACAGCATGCATAGATATCCCCAATAACAAATCACATAGCAAACAGACCATGTTCATATATGGAACCATAGTGGCCCTTACAATGGCATGCAGGTGACATTGTCCGTAACAGGCCAGCATTGATAGTGTCCCCACAGGCAACATGGCTGCAGACACATAGCACAAAGTGTGGTACAATACGATATATGTCCCAATGGTAGGTATTCTGTAGCCATACCTATTGAGTTTTGCGATCAGATTGTTGTTGCAGATATGGTGGGAGAGAGACAGAGATGTGTATTAAGAACTATGATAACCTTGCTGTATGAGTTGCTCAGACCTGTTTCCATCTTTATGTCTTTCAGGCAAGATGTCACATGAGAGACTTCCTGTTTAAACAGCAGACGAGAATGAGGTCATCATCACAAACCTGGTGCAGCACTACCAGGTTTTGTTTGGCAGATCAGCCCATGAGCAGCAGGATTGGATGCCCTGTGGAATAATCTTTTCCACAGGGTAAATGATGTCGGCCTGTATAACCACAGTCATGAGCAGGTCTGGCTTCATTGTGAAGACCTACTTCGCAATGCCCATTGGTGTGCTGCTGCACTCAGCGGGAATCACCTCACAACAGGGGGATCATGCCATCCACCCCCCTGACACATGTTGAGGTGCTCTTTGCCATCCTCGGGGCACCTACCCACCCACGCACAACACCTGGTGGAGAGCATAGTGGAGTTGGGTGTACCCACACACTGGCAGAGGAGTGTGTAGCTAAGGCCACAGGGCACATCAGTAGACTACTGTTGTGTATCCATCCACATCTGTACAGTTAGATCATGCATATGTGAGATGGCATGTATATAGTCTGTTGCTGCATAGTAGTAATAAACAGATGTGCATAAGCTGTAGTATTGTGGACTTGTACTGTTGATGTACTGTAATGCTGCAGCCACCCTGTACCAATGCCACAGCTGTGGCTACTGACATCACATCTCTCACACACTTATGGTGGTCCCTCTGGTATACCTCCAAGGCAGCAGCCTGTAGCTGGTGAGTATGGTTTTTGTTCTGGTTTGCCAATACACCAGTCATGTTATGGCTATGGTATATTCCATGCACACATTTAACACACCTACCCATAATGCATGCCGTACATGTTCACGTATTGTTGCTGTTAACTGCACCTCATCACAGTGGTCACCATGATGGCGTATCTGAAGGGTATGTTAGACACCTGCAATATAACTAACATCCTGTCATTGCAAAATGTGTGCACAGAGATGAACATAATGGTGGGACAAATGGCCTACAGTAGGAACATGTGTGAAACATCACCCTTATACAGTGCTACAACAGTATATATACCAGTATTACAAAGGCAACTGTTACAGATCTACACTATGCATAGTATAATACTGT
>NC_056727.1:42790255-42990284 GCF_019279795.1 Protopterus annectens | reverse complement strand
GATTAGGCCTCATGATGGGAGGCTCTTTGTCACTGTCCGTAACTCTCTTCCACACATCTATGTATGTGTAATTTCAGCCTATTATAGTGTGTTGTCCTTGGATATATGTATGTATTCCTGTCCAATGTGTGTGCAAAGCATGACTGGTGTGTACTGAGTAGTGTGTGCACGAACATCTGTGACTGTCAGATATGTATGGTCCACTGTTGTTGCCAGACATGGGCTTAATTTCTGTAAGTGTGGGAGCATGCCCAGTATGACCTTATGTACTGAATGTGTGAATCCATTCCAGGTAGATTGTACTCTTTCGGACTTCACACACTCCATGACGCCCATGCTCCTACCCCCCCCCCGCTATTATTCTATCCTCTTCCAAACATTATGCAAACATTATCTGTTATGTTCCCTATAGTTATCACCTCATCCCAACAGTAATTTGGTGTTGGTTCACAGTTCACACAGTAGGACATGGTGGACATGTTACTGGAATTTGTTGACATGGTCTTGCATTTTGGTTTTGTGGACTGTGTTATGTTGTTATTTGGGAGTCCATGACATAACATACATTGGCAGTATGGGTGAGACACAGGCCTTTGGCAGAGGACTGTAGGCCATTTGGTAATGATGCAGGCCAGCTGTAGCAGGCTGTTGCATTCTGTCATTCCTACAGTCCCAGACTGCTATACACTATATTTCCCTGGGGTGACAGGGTAGGTGTACAAGGTGTTCATGCCAATACTTTCTGTCATTATTGATCCAGTGGTGTGGATGCTGGCAGGGTGCTGCTTACAGCTAGGGACACACCTCCATGGGACACCTGTTTTGTTTGCTGCATTCTTTAGCTATTGCCATACAGAGGTGGGGGTCCTATTGTACTCATTCACAACAGCAGGGATAAGACCGGAGAAGTACCTGTGGATGATGGTGGGGTGAGCTGGGTGTATGTGTGCTATGGACACTACTTGCATCTGACTCACAGATATGCATGGGACACTCCACTTATGCTGGCTTGTGCAGGGACATCAGCTGTTTCTCAATACTTCATAACTGTGACCTTTGTGGTCTGCCAGTGTTTGGCCAGACGACATCGGTATTCCCTACTACAAGTCCAAATAATGTGCTGCTAACCTGTATGTACAATTCCAAGGGTGTGCCCATTTGACAGTTACATATTATACACTGTCTGTCTGGGGTACTTCCTCCTGTGTACTGCTTGTATGTCTGGGCCCACATTCATGCCATGTCTATCTTTCAGATGATGATACATATTGCTTCCACACATTTACTATGGCTTACTGCTGGAATGTGTTTTGCTGGGAAGCATTGTTTTTGGCACTGCAGTTGTGAGAATTTGGCCCTGTCATCGGCAGTACTGGGTAATGGCCACCAGGACAAACCTCATCATGCATACATACTGACCACTCTCGCACAATATACAACACACACCAACCTAGCACACACAGCCCTGCTTATTGTACATATGCTACAATCTATCTTGCTACCTTGGCCAGCTCAGGCAATCTGTGCTCCACTGTTATTATACCTACTCATACATGTTTCTACATCTCTACATAGGATTGGGGGGACACACCTGACTGTTGCTACATTTCTACATAGGATTTGGGGGGGGCACACCTGACTGTTACTAGAGTTCTACATAGGATTGGGGGGGGCACACCTGACTGTTGCTACATTTCTACATAGGATAGGGGGGAGCACACCTGACACTTGTACACATTTGCTATGGCTGTACTGGTATTTCAGGTACTCCATTTATTTCTGTATTCTGACCTACCATCCTGACTAGAGGCATATCAGTGTACAACAGGTCTTAGTTTTGATTGACTTACATTTCAATTTCTGACTTCTTACCCTTCAGAACTAACATCCCACTGCCTGACCTGTTGTAGTCTGCCTGTGTAGGTCTGTGGAGGGATGTTCTCCATAGCCATCAAACAGAGGCCTTAGCACAGCCTTTGTTTGTGTTTGTCTATGTCTGTCCTGCTGGCTGAGACTGTTGTTGGGTATGTGAGCCTCCGTGACTGGAATGTGCATGTCTTGTGGACACACATGTGGCCCAGCACATTTCCTGCAGTGAGTTTTATCACCTTGTCTAGTACTGGCTACTATGGTGACACCAGTATTTGTTACAGATCTCATGCTGCCACTATAGGTGTCTACTATCTGCTGGCATCCCATTCAGTCACCTGATTCTCTTGCATGCTCACATCCATACCATAGATACAAGTAACAACACATACTACTCCATTCGGCAATTGATAGGAAGAGTAACTTACCTTGTGGCTCTGCTAGTAATGAGGATGGTGCTGGAGGGCTGACTATGTCAGATGCACCTAGTACACTCCCTATACATGGTTAAGCACAGGTAGTGTCATGTTTGGCATCCCCTTTATTGTATGTGTGAGTAAAAGAGAGGTGTCATTCCCTAGGTTCCTACCTTGTCAGTGTATGTGATATGCGTTGTCTCTTTGCCAAGGTCTGGGCATACTGGGCATGCCTACTTCTCCCTACTGGGGCAGGCTCAGTTTGCTACTCCTCTGAGTCACTCTGTGCCTGTGCAGGCCTTGGCAATGGTGAGGGACTGTGTGGCCCTGCCCCATGCTGTTCCTGCCGTAGCTTTTTCCGCAGGATCATATTGTGTAGCACGGCACATACGATGACAATTTGGCTACATGTAGCTGATGAGTACTGCAAGGCTCCACCAGATGTGTCCAGGCACTGGAACTGTGACTTCAGCATCCCAAACACATGCTCTAGTATGATTCTGGTCTGTGCGTGTGCCTCATTATGGAGTTCTTGTTCAGGTGTGTTTGCATTTCTGATTGGTGTCATCAGCCATGGCTCCAGTGCATAACCAACCTCCCCCACTAGGTGGCTGTAAGGGATGTCCCCATTAGCAAATATCTGGTACAGCTGCATCAGATGCCAGATGTGGGAGTTGTGATAGCTTCCAGAGCAGCCAGCACACACATTCAATATAATGCCCTGGGCATCGCACACTACCTGGCATTTGATGGAGGGGAAGCCCTTGCGGTTGATGTAGACCCTACCCTGCTCACAAGGTAGTGCTTTGATGTGTATGTGTGTGAAATCTATAGTACCCACTACCTTAGGGTATTCTGCTATTTGGTGGAAGAGGCACATATTTCTGGCCAACGCCTCATGTCTGTTATGGAAATCTACGTGCTCACCAACATGTGCTGACATGGCATCCAGGAACTGGTGGAGTACCCTGGATGCTGATGCATGTGAGACCCCCATGATATCCCCAGTTGGCCTTTGGAAGGTATGGGTGGCTAGTATTCTTTGGCCTACATATACCTTGGTATCCACTGAGATGGGTTCCCCTCTGTTGGTTCTGTATGTGAGGTGTGGCCGGCACAGCTCAACAATTTGCTGTAGGAGGTCCCTGTCCACCCTATAGCGCTCCACTGTCACCAGCTCATGTAGCCCCTGGTAGGTTACCCTGGGTCTTTACAGTCTTCTTCTTCTCCTCACTGGGGGTTGGTCATCAGCATTCTCATCCTCACCACCCACAGCCTCTTCCACATGTTGATTTTTGACAGCTGCTGCAGCCCCTATCACTTTGTTGGTTTTGTTTGGTAAAATGTCCATGCTTGTGTACACCAGTGGTGTGGATTTTGTGGGAAAAAACAGAGGGAAAGGTGTTTGCATAGTTTATGGTGGTGTTCTGGGCTGGGCTGCTGCCTGCTCAATTGGCCGATTCTGATACATTTAACCTGCAAGCTATGCTAGTTCTCCTTGATTAACTTCCTACTGCTGTTTTCCCTTCCCATTGCCTTCTTGTTTAAGCTCATGGGCACGCCGCACAAACACAGTGCTCAGATATGTACAGAGCTGCTATTTCCTGGTTTACTTTTTATTTTCCTTTAAAACATGGTGCACAGCTCGCACACCCACTTAAGCAATGGAAAGAGTGCTAGGCAGCCTCAGACACACCCCCTTGCTTAGCTCTGCTAAGCTAATGGCAAACTCGAGATACAGGGCTCCAATAAGCTTACAGTATGCCTGACACACCCCTCTATAATGTCAGCTAGCTCTTAGGCTTGCACCATGGTCTTCCTGCACTGACACGGTTGGGTGCTGGCTAGCCATGAGGGTGGATCTAGAATTCAGTATCATTCCCCTCATTTGCATAGGATTGCCGGCTAATGTCTAGTTACAAGTTCCAAACTGAGCCTTACTCCTTAGCAACCACTATTCACTGGCTATGTCGTCTTCTGCCTGCCATTGAGTATAATGGAAAAATTGTGATTTTGGAAAGAATGTTTATTTCAAGTTTTTTTTTTATTTTTGGCCCGATCCCATTTGCGTGCCGCTGCCCTACGCTTAAACAGCCAGAACTGGCTAAAATAAAATTAAAAGTTATTTTTTTTATTCTTGCATCTGTTTTCCATGTCAATGGCCATATATTTGGCCACTGGCATGTTTTCCACATTATATACACCCTTTATTTGGAGCTGCCATGGCTCCGTTTTCTAGTTTGCAGAAATGTACTTGGTTACTAACCAAGTACATTTCTGCAGACTACACTAGTCCTGCATGGCCAGCTGCCAGCTTCCTGGATCACAAACTCACCTCATTTGCAGGGTTTTCACCTGCAAATGTTGTAATTTGCATACAGGAGCTGTGTCCGTACAGGAATAGTGCAGAAGCACTTATACACGTCCCGGGAGCTTATTCCTAGATCGCACGGTGACCATATTGCCTCCAACAGCTTCTGCACTATTCCAGCACACTGTGCAGAGCTTGCTGAATCCTGGGGTGTATTTTTTTAAAGACAGGTTCCAACAACATACTCTAAAACAAGACAAATTCCTTTCTTAACTGCATCTTATTTTAAATATAAAATTACCTTAAAACATACCACTATATTTTCATTTTTCCAAAACACATTTTTTACATATAAATTCATTATTTTTTACAATATAATTGAAATAACATGACAACTGTATTCTAATAATTTTGCTACGTTTAAGATGACATATTCACATACTACACGTCCTTTCCTTTCAGTGGGCCAACTATGAGTATTCGATGCATTTAAATTCATTGATGTGGATGTTCACTAAAAGGAATGTTCGATGTTTCCAGGAATGAACTCTTTGATTAGTAAACACAGACCCACTAATACAGGGAGATGATAGTGTGGTAAACAGGGATATCTATTTACAACTTCATTATTGCAACACATTTATTTTAGGTTCATAGGTAGGTACTAGGCTATGGGCCCAAGGGCCTAAGTAAGTCTAGTCAACAAGCTTCCCTGGCTTACGCCACCCAAGAAAGTTATTTTCCTGTGCCCCTGGTGAGCAGAGCTACCGAAGTGATCCCCAGAATGTATTTCCTATTTCCCATCCACTTATCAAGACTTTTCTTGAAGAGTGCTAATGAGGAACTTTGCTTGACATAGATGGGTAGCTTGTTCCAGAGTATGGGAAGTCTCTGGGACAGGAATCTATCCCTCCAGCATGTCCTGTTTATTGTGGTGACAAGGTTTAGGTTTCTAGAGCATGTAGCTCGGAGGGATTGGGATTTCTGTAGGTGTAGCATGCCGAACAGCTCTGGGTTTGACATAGCTTTATATGTTAGGCAGAGATCACCTCAGAGTAGGCGATATGCTACGGAGTAAAGCTGGAGTTTTTTTGAGATGGTCAGTGTAGGGCATCTGTTTGAAGCCAGTAATCCTCTTTGTGAGGTACTTCTGTGGCCTTTCCAGCTGCTGCAGATGTCTTGTGAGGTACATTCCAAAAAGGGGCATTGTACTCTATAATGGGTCTAATGAGTGTCGAGTAGAGGGGAACAATGACCTCTTTTTTCTTAGATGAGAACCGTTTTGTGATGAGGTGTGCCACGTAGAAGGATTTCCTGACTACTGTAGTGATGTGATTATCAAAGGAGAGACTACTGTCCACCTGGGTCCCCAGGTCTCTTATCACACATTCGGCATTAAGTAGACTACCGCCTATGTGGTAGTTCATGGGTACAGAGTTTGTACCAAAGGGGATGACAATGCACTTTTTGGCATTGAGCTTGAGGCCGTGACTCTGACACCAGGCATCTGTCTCAGTGAGGCCCTTCTGTAGGATGCCCACATCATTTAGGGACTCAACTGTGGCTCCTAGTTTGCAGTCATATGCGAACTTCGTTAGCCAAAGGCCTTCTGTGTTAGCCTGTACTTCAGAAAAGTAGATACTAAACAGGAGAGGTCCCAGGACTGAACCCTGTGGTACTCCACTTGTCACTGGTTTGAAGTCAGATTTGGAGTCTGCAACATTTACAGTGTGGGTTCTGTCAGTGAGCCAATTGGCAACCCATCTTGTGATGTAGGGATTTATACCTAGTTTAGTGAGTTTAGCTATAATTCCAGAATGGGGGATGGTGTTGCAAGCCTTGGCGAGGACAAGATAGGCTGTGTGAACCACCTTACCCACGTCTACAGCTTTGGTGATTGCCTCAAAGAAGTCCATCAGGTTCAGAAGGCATGATCTGCCTTTCACAAACCCGAACTGGTTGCCGTCCAGAGTTTGGAGGTTACTAATGTCTTTGTTTATGGGTTCCATGATGATACGTTCCATGGTTTTACAGACCAGGCTCATCAGACTAATAGGGAAATAGTTCCCAGGATCAGTGGTGGCTCCCCCTTTGTGGAGTGGGAAAACTGTTGCTGTGCGCCATTCAGTGGGCATAAAGCCTGATGTGAGACTATGATTGAACATGGTGCTTAGGTGGGGAGCCAGTTCGTTCTGAAGTTCATGTAAAATGCAGCCTGGTATGTTGTCCAGTCCCATGGATGCTGTGTTTTTGGCTTTAGAGACTGCAGCTTTTACCTGTGTAGTTTTGATTGCAGGGACTCTGCATTCTTCCTGTATAGATATGGACACTTTAAGGGGTGAGAGGGGGGTAAAGTTAGCACTGAACCTGTCTGCCATGTCGTTGGCAATATGAGTTGGTTCTGTAATTTTCATGCCGTTGTGCTGTAACTCAGAGCAGATCTGGGTGTTGCCATTGAGATTCTTGACATAGCTATAGAATGCTTTGTGGTTGTCCCTAGAATCAGTGGCAATTTTGTTTTCATAGCTAGCTTTGGAGGATCTTATAAGAGATCTCAGCTCCTTACTGAAGTTGACCAGGGAACTCCTCCACTCATGGGATTTTACTCTCTTTTGCAACACTTTCTTCCTTCTGTTGTAGAGTTTGTTTATGGCAGGGTACCACCAGATAGGCGGTGGATAATGTTTTGGTTCTGTTTGGGGTAGCACACTCCATGCACTCGTGTAAGTGCTTATAGAGTGCATCTGTGTAGGATTCAGCAGTCATAACTGCATTGTCCATCTGCATGGGTGTCATGAAGTTCGCCACTTTTGTCATAAGAAGCATGAAGTTGCCTTTGGAGAAATTTTTTACCGTGATTTCCTTAATGTGAGGTGGGGGCAGGATGTGGATATCTAGGGTGATTAGCTTATGGTCGGATCTGACCAATGCGTAGTTGACTTCAGGTGTTGAACACCGGTCACTCATGTTGGTAAAGACTAAGTCTAAGATATTGCTGCCCCTGGTGGGGGTGTGGATAAGTTGATCCAGGGCATTGGAATTTATGAATTCCAGAAAGCGTTGAGTGAAGGAGTTGGTACATTCGTAGTTTTCCCAGTTAATCATGGGGTAGTTGAAATCACCCATTATTAGGCTGTTTGGTTGAACCCTAATATTTTCCAGTATATGAAAAAAAGAGGAGTGGGAATCCTGGGGCATGGTGGGGGATCTGTAGCAAGCTACAATTTGGTTTGCAGTTTTGCCCAGAGTTAGTTGCACTTGGATAACCTCGGATGCATTATGCTGAGCAACTAGCCTGGAGGTGTGGATATCCTTAATGAATATGGACACACCTCCACCTTTGATGTTCGGGTCCAGGTTAGGTGGACCAAAAGTGTGGTATGAGTAATGCAGGGGTGCTCATTAGAGCCTTGAACCAGGTCTCAGTCACTGCACAGATATCGATGTTCTCCATTTTAAGGAGTGCCTCGAGGGAGTGCATTTTGAGGTTTAGACTTCTAGCATTGAGTAGCATCACCCTTAGTTTTTGCTTGCCTGTTCCTGTTATGGTGGTGAATTTGTCATTTGATCCTTGCCTTAAAAAGGCACTATAGGGGCAGCAAGAGCCTTAAACAGTATCCGGAATCCCTGGAGTTACAAGTGCAGGCCATCTCTGGCAAAGCATCATGGTCTGTCGACCATGTTGTCCCAGGCAGACAGATACTGGATCCCCTTAGAATACACCAAAAGCTTAGCCAATTGTTGAAGTGAATCATTTTGTCCTTGTACTGCAGTATCATTCTGGGCTATGGCAGGATGCTACTCAGGGTTAGGGTCATACCTCTCTGGGCTACAAGATCAGAGATCTCTTCCATGTCTCTTTCCATTTAGTCCAGGGATGTACATCTCCGGTCATTCACACCAACATGGACAATGACAGAGTCATATTTGTACTTGTTGTGGAGTGATCTGAGTGCTTGAGTTATGTGGCAGATCCTGGCACCCGACAGGCAGCTGACAGTAACCTTCTCCTTGTTTAGACTGGTGAGTGGGACATCAGTGTGCCTGACTATAGAGTCACCTATGACTAGTGTGTTGGGAATGTTGTTTTGCCTTATGGGCTGTAGTTGTGTGGCACACTGAGTCTGTGGGCTATGTATCATTTGGGTTGTGTTGCGGGGTGGAGGTTGCTTGCGTTTCTGCTTTGAAGATCTCTGTTGCTTGAGCAGATTATTATTGAGAGCCTCTGCAAATGTTTTTGTGTTTCTCTGTGTGGATTTTGGTGGTGTAGATTTAGTGGGACTATGTGATGAGTGTGGTGCAGTGCATCTGTTTACCTTCTCCTCTTGACTGTCAAGTTCAGTCTTGGTTGGAGAGAGCTTTACCTCCAGTTTTGCTAGATAAGTGTATCTCTCACAGGTTGTAGTGTTGGGTGGTAGGAGGAGAGGGTTGTCTGTGTACATGAGGCAATTGTTACATTGCCCCAAGATGCCCAGATTCATCAGATATACATTAGAGAACACTGGGAGCTGACACTTGGACATGCCTGAATAAAAAACTACTTTCCTCTAGACAAGTGAGGAAATTGAGTATAAGAGCAGGTTTTCTCTAAGTAAGCGAGGAAAGTAAGTACAAAAACTGTTTTCCTCTAGGTAATGAGGAAGGGTGAGTGCTGTAGTAATTTGTAGCTTATTTAGTGCTAACAAGTTCTTAACAAATGCCGAGCATGAATAAGCAAATTCAAGTGCTAGAACTAAGAATCTGTACCTGGATCTTGTGGTAGATAGGCTACATAGTGCTTATCACTCCCACTCCCATATAATTTTGTATTATAAATTTACATAACCTGTCACAACAAACATATACATATTTCATGCATTATACATTTTTATGATGTAAATTTTACTAAATTAATGTTCCCGTGATTAAAAATGGTACCCTACTGAAAGTTCGAAACTCATTGGTAGTTACTGCTAGTGCAATACAGCAGACCATTAACATGCTTAGTTCAATTTCCCAATTGTCTCAAAACATGTCTGTTTAAATAACTTGCTCAAGGTCACATAGTAGGCAAATCAAGGCTGTGATAATCAGAACCTGAACCATATGAAGTAGGTTATTAACAGCTGAAAGGCTTAATCCTCCGTGTTAACATCCACACAAAATTTATGAAACAAGCTAAATCCAATATTTTTGAATTTTCTTATTCATAATCAGACAAACTATCCATTGCTGAATTGCCCCAATTACAATTTTGGCCATGTTGCCACCGTTCCTCACAATCATGAAAGTCCCAAAACTAAGAAATTTGTGAATTTGCAGGAAGTAGCAGCAAACTGGGAAAGTCACTTTATACAACAAAACATATTTCTCATGTACAAGCCCCAGTTCACCCCTGGAATGGGTCTCTAATGCTCACACCCACTACTTATATATATTAAATCCATGCTCACTCTAATTTCATTAAAGGAATTTAGGGAAAAACACATCAGTTTCAGACTTACTCAATTGCAGTAAATATCTCAGTTTTGAAGCTCACACTGTCAATGTAATAACAGAGTGAACTTGTGAGAAACAACACTTTGCATGGTTAGTAAGGAAAGTATGATTTTGGATTGAAAAAGAAAAGTTTTTGAAACCATTGTATACCATTATTAATACACATTAAGACAGACTCAAATAGCTTATGCTGTCAAACATATCAGTTATTCTAACATTCAGTTTCCTTACTTAATTACACTTTTTATTGAATGCATGTATGAAAAGCTTTGTATAGTTGCTGTAGTTATATATTTGCTCTTCTTTGATAGTGCTATGATCAATGCATTTCATAGTAATTATACAAAAGGCTTGAGTTATTAGAGCATGTTGAGCAGTACATTCTCAGATACATGATGCAAAAAAAATATACAAAAAAATCTCATCAGAATGATTAAAGACAAGATTCAGATAAATGTATAGATAGAAGAGGTAAGTAATTCAATGACAAATGATACATCTTTTGGCAGCCTAGAACTTCAGGCTTCTATGATGACATAGGATAACATTATTAATTCAGGGGATTCACACATAACATCAGTTGGGTGGCTGTGCTAAATTAAAATTGAACCAGCTTATTCATAGACATCAGTTTGTAAACTGCAAAGAATTATTGTTGGCATTACACTCAAACTGCTTAACAAGAAATCTCATATATCTGAAAATGAGAAAAGGGTCACAGATTGACAAAAATGTTATAACAAAATGCTATTGAATGTCAACCATTTAGAGAACTTTTTCACTTCTCTGAAAGAAGCCTTTACTTCATTAGAAGGTATATCAAAGAGGGGACTTTTATCACTAGTAGTTTGGTGAAGGTCAATTCAAATGAAAAAAAAAAATGGTCAAGGCAGTTCGATAAATATTTAGTCATTTTGCTGATCCCTCCAAAACTCTTTTGTTGTGTGTTGCAGACAAACTACATTGTACCTTCTGCATGCAAGTGTATTAACAACAGTGGATGCTTTCTAGGCTGATGTATCTGTTAAGACTGAAGCCATTCTTTCGACTGGATATCATTTGTAAATTGTAGCATTTTTACTCAAACTTGTCAGTGTGAAAAAAATATGGCACCTAGAATCCAACTGTTGGCTAAGTAAGGCATTAAATATGTATCCTTCCAGGACAATATTTTTATGAAAAGGGGCTCGCTTATAAAGGTTTTAATGCCTTACAAGTTTATCAAATATATAAACATTTATTTAGTCAAGGATATCTTTTTAATCTCATTTATGCTGTGCTTGAGGCAAGTTTCTATAGTCGACAATGTCATAATATTATCTCCTTAGCAGTGGCTAACCAGTTTTCTACTTTTTCGTAGTTATTTGAAGACTGATTAAGGTCCACTATTTTTCAGTATCTGCTATAATAACAATTCGGTAGAGCAATTTAAGATGCCCTGTTCTCCTTTTTTTCTTCGTCACGTATTAGTACATATTCATTATGATAGTTTGCCTAGTTTTCTCTATATTTATTAATGTATCTGTTACATTCCAAAGATACACCTTCACCTATATTTTTATTGTATTTATCCTTTGTTAATGATGTAATCCCACTAGGCTCGGCTAGTGAACTATTTTCAGCGGTGATCCATAGTGGTATTTCTTTTAATAGAGGAAATTTGGCCAGGGCATCAGAAACGTCTACTAGTCATAGCATATGGGAATGCTGTTGTCAGCATCACTTCTAACTTCCTCTTTCCATTCGTGGTGCACAGGTGGCTCAGAGAAGCAGGAAGGAGTATGGTGAGTTCCTGTGAGATAGAAGATTGTTTGTAGAGGGAGAAGGAGAATGGGGGCACGGAGGCAGCGGAGCCTTTATGAGAAAAGGTGTTAGATGAAGGTGGTGTAGTGGAGGAGTAATCCATATCAGTGGAGAAGGGAGAAGTGAAAGGGTGAAGGAAGAGAATGTTGTCAGACCTTCACAAGACTTGGAGTGTTTGTTTCAGGAGAGGTTGTTTGAGGAAGATAGTGAGACTCAGCGAGGATGTATCATTACAACTCTCCATTTGGGAAGGTTGTGGGATGTGTACCTAAAGGATTTGTTAAATTAGAGTGAGAGGCAGAGTGTGTTGGCAGCTTTGCTAGGTGAAATTATGGACAAGATACAAGAGGAGGAGGTGAAAGAGATAGAGACAAGAAAGAAAACGTATGCGTAAAGGGTAAAGGCAGGAGAAAAGTGAGCAGAAGAAAAACAGAGATGACAAGGGGAAAACTTATGGTAAGGTTGAGCAGCAAAGAAGAAAAGGAACTTAATAAGTATGAGGTTCGGGACATAGTGGTTGAAGCTCTTGGCATTTCACCAAAAGAGGTAAGAGCTTTTATATACATTAACAAAGAGACATACTGTGACATTTTGTTTGAAAATGTGCAGTTTATAGAAAAAAATTGTTAGAGAAAATTGAAAGTAAGAAAGAATGTAATCTTTGGAGCTCATATGTAGTACAAGCATTTAATAGGGAGACAAAAAACAAGTTGTTATCCAATTTTGAACTGAAACCAATTTTGAACTGAAACTGAGAAAGAACTGTTAAAGGATTATTTAAAGACTGTTTGCAGAAATGTGATTGACATTCCAAAAATGTATGATGATGGAGATTATAGACTGGGGAATGGGCTTATGGAGTGATTTTGAAAATGGAAAATGAAACAATATGCATATTTTGAGTGTGATAAATGCAGATGGAAAGAGAGGCAATGTTAGATATCGGGATAACTGAAAACCATGCTTTTTATGGAAAAGATGATCATTTGATAAGCAATTGTGTCAAATAAATATGTTTTATTTATGCACAGCTGTGGCATGAAATGAAGAAGTGCAATATGATTTGTGAAATATGGCAAAATGGGGCATGCGTGGATGGGTTGTGAAGAAAATATATAAGTTAAAGAACAAGAGTAGGATCATGAGATCATAGGAGGTTACTAGACTAATGGCCTTGGGGCTCTTACAAGCCTAGCCAAGACTTTATCCCCAAAAAAGAAACCTCAATCAGCACCTTTCACCCCTGTCAGTGAGGTAAACAGATGGAACCCCTGGGACAAATTTCTGGTTTTCCATCCACTCATCAAGGTTGCACTTGAAGAGGGTCAGTAACATACTTTGTTAGATGTGTATGCAAAGTCTATTCCAGAGACGGGGCAGCCTCTGGGAGACAAACCTATTTCTCTAGCAGGTTTTGTTAATGTTGCATATTAGATTTAGGCCTTTTGATTGGATAATGTGCGAGGAGTTAGACTTACAGATATGGAGCATCTCTAGTAGGGCAGGGTCCGAGATCACCTTGTAGGTGAGACACAGATCACCTCTGAACAATCTGTATGATACGAAGAAGAGTATCAGTGATTTCAGCCTGTCCACATAGGACAGGTGTTGGAGGCCAAGGGTTCTCTTTTTGAGGTATTCCTATGGTCTTTCCAGTTGGTGCAGGTGTTTGGAGAGGTACATACCAAACGGGGCATTGTACTCAATTATTGCCCTAATGATGGAGGAGTAAAGAGAGGTAATAACCTCCTTTTTTCTGGAAGCAATCCCTTTACTTATGAGATGAACCAAGTAAAAGGCTTTTCTGACCATTGTTGCTACAAGATGGTCGAATGTGAGATTATTGTCAACCTGCGTACCCAGGTCTCTCACCACAGGTTGTATGCTTAGGGGGTTGCCATTGAGGTGGTAAACAGTAGGAGCCAAGTTTTTGCCAAATGGTATGATAATACATTTTTTTGCATTTAACAAGGCCATGACTTTGGTACCAGTCATTTGTTGCTGTGAGACCCTCTTGTAGTATGTTAACATAATTTGGGGAGACAATGACAGCACCCAACTTACAGTCATCCACAAACTTGGCCCACCACAGGCCTTTTGTCTTTGCCTGGACCTCTGAGAAGTAGATGCCAACCAGTAGGGGTCAAAAGACAGATCCCTAGGGAACACCACTAGTGACAGGTCTGCTGTCAGAGGTAGAGACTCCTAGTTTGACCTTGTGGTTCCTATCAGTGAGCCAGTTGGCCACCCACCTGATGAAAGAGGGATTTGCACCAAGTTATGTTAGCTTTTCGATGATGCCCAAGTGGGGGATTGTGTCAAGGGCTTTGGCCAAGTCACGGTAAGCTGTATGTACTGACTTTCCCTCATCCAGGGCCTTGGTGACAGTTTCAAAAAATTCAACCAGGTTCAACAGGTAAGATTTGTCCTTGACGCATCTGAACTGGGTGGGGTCATGTGTTTGGAGATTTCCTATGTCCTTGTTTATGAGGTCCATAATAATACACTCCATGGATCTTACATATCAGACATGTCAAGCTAATGGGGCGATAGTTTTCAGGGTCAGTAGTTGCAGCATCTTTGTGCAAGGGGGTAACAATAGCAGTTCTACACTCTGCTGGAATGAAGCCTGACCTTAGGCTATGGTTGAATAGGATGCTCAATGTTCAAGGCTAGTCCTTGCTAGAGATGGTGCAGAATACACCCTGGGATACTATCAGGTCCCATGGAAGCTGTGTTTTTTGTGTTGGATAGGGCCTTTAGTACTTGATCTATGGAGATGTGAGGTGTGGGATATGTATAAGTGATGTCAACTGGACCTTTGTGGGGACTGGGAAGTGAAGTTTGGACAGAACCTATCTGCTAGCAGGTTGGCTAAGTCAATAGGATCAGTGTAATTGGTACCATTAAGAACTAATTTGGAACAAACCTGGGCTTTGCCATGGAGGTCATAGACGTAACTGAAAAAGGCTTTGTGGTTACCCTTTGTATCGGAGGCTAGTTTTGATTAATAATTGGCTTTGGAGGTTTTCACTAGTGATCTAATTTGCTTTGCAGTGGTGATTCACCAATGACTAGTATGTTTGGTTTATTGTTATGCCTTATGTGCTGTGTGAGTTTATTGTTATGCCTTATGGGCTGTATTTGTGAGACACTGATGTGCTCTCTACTGTGTGTGATGTGTTTGGTGTTATGTGTAGAATGCTTGTCAGTGTGTTTTGGAGGTCTCTGCTGTGTATGTAAGTTCCTATTGAGGACCTCTGCATAGGAGGGGATGTGTTATGCTTGACTATGTGATGTGGGTGGTGTGGTGTTTGTGTTGGCAATCTCCTCTTTGTCAGGAGTACTGACTGTGGCACAAGAGAGCATGCATTCCAGGTTACAGATGTAGATGCATTTCTTGCAAGTAGAAGAATCATGTGCTAGGAGAAGAGGGTTGTCAGTAAACATGAGGCAGTTGCTAGACTGTATCAGTATACCCATGTCGACCAGGCTGGCAAGAGAAACAGATGGGAAATGTCCAGACATAGTGTTCTGAAACTTGAATGAACTTATGGAGAGAGGGTTTTGATAAGGGTTTGTCCACAAGAGTGTAGAGCACAAAAACTTTCTTAAATGTAAAATGACTGGCATGAAGTCCAAATGCTAAAACCAAAACTAAGGGGTTTAGAAAAGAGACACATTTATTCAAGCTACTAAAATGCAGTAATAAATACACCGGAATAAAAGCACTTCAACTCTTAAGAGCAAGCAGCAAGGCAAAATAAGGTAATAAAGTAGGAAGAACACAATTACAGTTAAAGCAGTTGAATAAAGTGCATTTGTTTTTCTTTTAGCAGAGAGGGAAGCAACAGAAAATAATTCAAGATTAAGAAACTAAGGGAGTTGGTCTTCCCAAATGATCATACTGTATTCAGTAGAGTGAGCAAATGAGATGGGACTGGGAGGAGTGTCCAAAATCAAATTTGCAGCAGGAGTGGGCAATTCCAAAGCCATCAAGTTTAAAAATACAGCAATACTTGGGCTGGAGGGTGGAGGAAAAAGAAAATGCAGACACAGAGACCAACAATAACAAGCAAATAACTAAATGCAGCACAATTTTGTTAACTGTCACTGAAACAGCTTATGTGCAAAAAAGTATACTTATATAAGCTTTGTGTATCCAGATGGCTATAGAATCAGTCATAGCCAGGCCACAAAGAGCAGCTATGATATCAATACAATCTCACAGAAATGTAACTGCTTCTATCAGTAGAATAAAGAAAAACTTAAGAGCCTCAGGCTGTCAGATAACACAAAACGCTCTGCTCACACCTTGGATAGGCTGGCTTCAACAGAAAGTAAAGTAACCCCCCCATTATGAAACAAGGTGAACAGAATCCGGACAGTGACCAGCAATATCAAGCAAATAAATAACTGCAGCACAGTTTTGTTAACTATCACTAAAATAGAAAAACAAAATGCAGACACAGAAGCCAGCAATATCAAGCAAATAAATAAATGCAGCAAAGTTTTGTTAGCTATCACTGAAACAGATTAAGTGCAAAAAAAAGTATACTTATAGAAGCTTTGTGTATCCAGATGGCTTTCAGATTAGTCACAGCCAGGTCACAAGGAACAGTTATAATACTGATACAGTAAATACAAGAATGTGTACATAGAAATGTAGAAAAAGAGTAGGGTGAACAGACTAGTAATAAAGAAAAAAATAATAGATGTAATAATAAAAATAATGAAGTGGAAGAAACAAATGAAGATGAATATGTAAATTAGAGAGTGGTGAGAAGTAAAAAGAAATCTAAGGGAAAATGGTGAAAGATAGAAAAAGAAGGTTTAGGAGTGTAGTTATGAAAGAAAATAAAAAAGTAAAGGGTAATATGAGTGGAGATACTAAAGTTTTACTAAAAGGAAGATGAGAAACATAGAGATAAATGCTAATAGTATAAAGAATATTAAAAGAAAAATAAGTGGTTTAGAATGGTGTGCATCACTTAATATGCATATAATCATACTAGAAGACACAAGAATGTTAATAGAAGAAGAAAGATTACAAACTGAAAAATTATGGGGTTGAAACATTATTTGGAATATGAGAAAATATACATTTTCTGTTATTGTGGTGTTATGCAACATAGCAATAAAAGTTTTAGATTATACCATAGCAGAAGTAGATAGAGTAATAGTGGTAGACTTCAGATGGAAGAAGGACATGTATAGAATTATTGCGATCTGTGCATATGTTACAATGAATAAATGAAAGAAAGAGAAATTATGTTTAAAAAATTCTAAACCATGTAGGAGTGAATATGGAAATAATATTAGTGGGAGATTTCAACTGTGATTTTAAAAAAGAAAAAAGGTAAGAAGTGATGTTAAGAAGGTATATGAAATAAAAAGTAGAATTATATATATATATATATATATATATATATATATATATATATATATATATATATATATATATATATACACACACACATATATATATATATATATATATATATATATATATATATATATATATATGGGATGAGAAACATTGGACTTACAAAAGAATTGAGATAAAAATGGAAATCAATTATTTTGTAATATCAGTCTAAAAGTAGTGCAGGGAGAAATAAGGGAAACATGATTTTTTGATCATTTAGCTATATGGATAGAAGTACAAGAAAAGGAATAATATATAACATCAGGTAAGTGCATTAAGACACCTAATGAAAAAGACTTAGAGGAGGAAGACAGAAAAGAGATTACCCAGTTATTTAAAGATCATGTGTATATGATATTTTTTTTAAGAAAATTGGAAGAACTGGTGGATGAGTTTAAAAGATATATATATATATATATATATATATATATATATATATATATATATATATATATATATATATATAAAGTGTTTTCCGGAATGTCAAGCAATGAGAAAGAGGAAATAATAATTTGAATATAAGCAACTAAACCATGAGGCATTTAAAAAAGTTACAGAAAATAAGATACTCATTAATTAAAAGGAGATGAAGATATATGAAATAAATCAAGAGAAGATAAAAAAACTAAAAAAAAATAAACAAAGATATGTTTTAAAGGGCAAAAATAGATGGCACCATATTTAAATAAAATTGTAAGAAAAAATGAAATAATAATAATAATGATATTGAAGAATAATGAAGGAGAGAGAGAGAGAGAGAGAATAAGCAAGAAAAAATACTTGAGGTAATAAGAAAATGTATAGAGAATACATTAACAAGGGATGCAGAAGAGAGGCAAAAATGGAAAGTTAAAAAAATTAAGTAAAGTGGATAATAATAATAATATGGAAAAGATATAAGTGTAGGAGAACATAATAAAATTTTAAAGGAATTAGCAATGGAAAAAGCTACACAAATAGATGCGGTTGAGTATTATATGTATTATAATATGGAAGAATTGCAAGCAATGTATTTTGTAGAAGTATTAAATGAATGGTTAGAATAAAGAATAGTAGAAAAAGAAATATGTGTTAAGTTTTATGAAATTTATATGGAAAACAGGAAAAAATGAGGATATAAGAAATTGGAGACCAGTAGTATTGAATAATACAGATTATAAGATATTTATTAGAATAATAGGGAAAAGATTATGAAATAGTGTAGATTAATTACTTGATGATGTGATTTTTTAGTAAAAACGGTAAAGGAAAGTTATGGTAGGAGACAGAAGTAAAGCATTTGATGGAATACAATATAATTTGTTGTGGGATATATTAAGAGATTATAGCATAAGTCATAAAATAATTAAAATATGTATGTCAGTGTATGAGAATAATAATGTGATAGTGATATTAAATAGTTAAGTGAAGAAATAAAAATAGAATGTGGGGTAAGGCATGGATGTCGAGCAAGCAGCATTTTATTTGCACTAGTTATGAATGTCTTTGGATTGACAATGGCAATACATAAAATAAAAGGAGAAATTCATGTTCCAGTAATTCCTACTTACAAAGATAATATAGATTTAGTTATGAAGAATAAGGAATGGATGAAAGAAGGAATAGAAGACTAAATCAGAACTAAAATGCTTGATTTATGTATAAATAAAATAGAGATAGTGGCATTGATAGCATTGAAGGGATTTAATTCAATGTGTTTATAGATGTCCTAGGAATAAGTTTTGAGATAAGAAGTATAGGGAAAAGCAATGGAAGAACATTATACAAAAAAATTAAGAGTTGTTTGTACATTATGGAGGTCATATAAATTGGTGTATTAAAAAAATTATTTTCTTTTAGGTAAAATTGCTTTTTTAGCAGGTGTTTGTATGATACCATCCTAGTCTGAAAAAGGGTTATTATGCAAAAAACAGGTTATCTATTGCATTTTTATTTATTTTGGGATTTAGGTTGAATCCAGTTAGAAGGGGTATTCTGTATGTTAAAGAGAAAGTGGGAGGACTGTGACTGATTACTCAAATTGTGCATGCAACTTCACTGATTCTTTATAAAGTTTTGGCACAACTAGAAAAAAAAAATAACAACTTAAATCTTATATTGAAAGACAAATATAAGAATTTTTGGGAGATAGGTTCTGTGAAAAGATGGAAAGATCTTGTAAATGAAGACAAGAAAGAGTATCA
Organism: Protopterus annectens; assembly: GCF_019279795.1. Taxonomy (NCBI): domain Eukaryota; kingdom Metazoa; phylum Chordata; order Ceratodontiformes; family Protopteridae; genus Protopterus; species Protopterus annectens. The sequence continues at coordinate 42,970,796 of NC_056727.1, read as the reverse complement.
GAATAAAAACTATTTATGGAAATTGAATATAGAAAATGTAGGAAAAAAAGAAAAGAATGATATGTTAATATAATGAATGAACATTGTGGTATATATATACATATATATATATATATATATATATATATATATATATATATATATATATATATATACACACACCTATGGAAACACTTAGGAAATTAAGAAAGAAATTTTATTAAGATAATACTTGCACAGTGTAGAAAAATGTATGAATATAATAATTTTATGTGGAGACGACAATAAGAAAATTGTTTGTCAAAGCCTACATGCCTAATAAAAAAAATAAAAGAGAGGGTGTGTAATTATTGTCAGGAGGTTGAGACAATGGAGCATGTCTTTTTGAACTGTATAAGAGTAAAGGGACTATAGAGAAAAGTATGTGAATATAGGATATTGAAAGTGTTGAAGTTATAAATATGAATATGTTGGAATGTGGATACTATGGCAAAAAAAACGAGATGGAACAAATTGAAAAAAAAACGGTATTATGTTGCATGGACAATAAGGAATGAAACACTGAATGAAAGCAAAGATAATGGTAAATGGTTATTGTCTGAAATTTTGAAAAAGATATGTTTTTTACTGTGGAAAAAGAGTGGATGAAAATAATTAAGATATATGGGATAATGTTATATGGTAGGAGAAAAAATGTAAATAATTGTAAATAATGTATAATATGTAAATACTGTAGGTAATGTAAATAATGTGAATAAGTTTTGTTAATCAATAAAGAACCCCTACTCTTTTTGTCACATTGCTGGAGGGTCAAAGAACAGAAAGAAATGCTATCAAGGAAAAGGAGGAGGAGACTGAGACTGAATGTTGCTTGATGTCTGATGGTGTGAACTATGTGACTGAAATTAAGGGAAATAAGTTAATAGAAGACTGACATGATAATAATGATGATATGGATACAAGTAGTGTGGGTATCTAAAATCTATATATATATATATATATATATATATATATATATATATATATATATATATATATGGGACTACTATAAATAATTGAAATTCCAAAAAGCCAACTCTCATATGGCCGAGACCATATGATCAACTATTTGAAATTCCAAAAAGCTGATTCTCACATGGCCGAGACTTGATAAACTATTGGAATTTTGAACATTGTTTTAAAAAAAAAAAAAACGAAAAAACGTACCTACACTTTGATAGCAGGGGGGCAACCCCTCCTGCACCCCCCATACCCCTTGCAATTTAAATATACCAACTCCAAGATCACACTACAGTGCTGAAGATGGAAATCTTCCTATTCCGCACTATATGGAGATGCCTGTTCTGCATGATTGAAATTCCAAAAGGTATTCATATGGTCTTGGCCATCTGGGAATCGGCTTTTTGGAATTTTGATCATGTGTAGGGGACATATATATATATATATATATATATATATATATATATATATATATATATATATGTATATAGTTCAAAATAAGAATTTCTTCCTAGAACCCACACGACATCCAGATTTCTTCTGACAGTAATCTTTTCTGTCACCTATTTTTTCATTTAGATTCACATAAAAAGACATACATACCCGTCACATTTGTTTTTGGAAAATCAGCATATAGTTTTGGACCAGACCTTTTTATTACAAGTGATTTCTCTTTAAATATTTGTTAAATAAAAACAAATGATAACAACACAGGAGGCTCAGATGCAAAAGTTTACTAGTGTACACCAGGAGGCAAAAAACCATACAAGTACAGAGTTTTGTCTGACATGATGCAGGAAATACACAATTTTATATAGTCTTACATTCAGGCTGTGCCCACCTTACTGACGTGGTTAGTCACAGCGCACCTACATCACTATGGTCTACAATATTCTATTCATAAGAAAAAGCTGATGTTATACATTTTAAAAGTTTTCCCATAGGAATAATACAGCCTTGCAAAGCACCTGGTTCGTTATAATGTCTTTCTGTAAATGTTACTCTTCCAAGGTCTCAGGCTAGCTTGAATACAATAGTCGGTTCACTCTTGCAATATACTTCTTTGTTCTTCTTGCAACTTTTACTTTTAGCAGGTGTGTCTTATCTCTGATACATTCACAAGGTCAATTATCTCAGAGGAAGGAATAAGAATATTCAATGCTTTATACATTTAATTTTCCTGACCCAGCAGATAATCATTAGTGAAAAACATAAGCTTGCTGAGCTGGCTACTGCCAGGGTCAGAGTTCAAATACACTGCAGCTCCAAAGCTTCAAGCAATTACAATGTAAAATCCTTCTTATTGCCATATTGTAAATAGAATAAAATGCATTATTACTATTTGCTTTTAAACTAGCACTTTATACATGTTCAAATACATATTTTTCTAACATTTTCCTCCCTTTTAATACTTTTTATTCTATTCAGAAACATAAACAATGTTATATTGTCTCCTAGCCTTCTCCTCTAAGGACTTTTAACTAGGCAAGTCATTTAGTTTATATTTCGGAACAAGTTTCGTCTGGAATCAATAGTTCCAATTCAATGTCTTGGTACAAAGTTTCAGTTACAGATATATCAACAAAATCTTTGACTAATCTTTTCATACAGGGGATCCCATAACAGACACATGCTCCTAATAGGAGCAGACCAACACAAATAGCAATCAAAATATTCATTAGGATAGAACCCCACCCACCAAACAGACTCTGGAAAAAGTTCGTCAGTGGGTTTGGGCCTGGTTCAGTCATGGCCGATACCTGCTGTATTACCTCTAGGTGGTCATTAATCTTGTGTCAATTGTCTGGTATGTATGCACAGCATTCTTCTTTGATAAGCGCACAAGTACCACCTCTCGCCACTAGGGTGAAGTCGAGAGCCATTCGATTTTGTAGCACAACAGTTCTCATTGCATTCAGTTCGTCAGTCACTAGTTCGAGAGCAGAAAAAGTTGCGTTACTCATTACTTCGAGAAGCTTCGACAGTTTTCTTAACTCCCAGATCGATTTGACTGCTCCATATGCTGGAAATATCCCAGCCCAGGATATAACACTGTCACTCAAGTCCATATGAGTCAATTTTTCTTTATCTTTCATGGAATGATGGTTCTTCCAACCAGCTTCGATTTTTCCCATTGGATTTACAGGTTTTCTGATAGAATCTTCAGGTTTTCGGGCTACATCTCTTACATTTCGTATCTTACCTAGAGGTTATTCTGCAGTATGCCTTATAGCTGGAACCAGATAACCCAAAAAAGAACTGCTGGACCAATTCTCAGGTAGCCATTTGTATGCTTTTTTCCCACAAATAAAATAACAGTTTTCTACTTTGGTACTGATGTGGGTTAGTTCTGAATGAAACATTTTCTTGTCTATAACAGACAATTGTTTATGCAAGACAGGATTTCTCTGCACTTCACTTAATGTTGTTTTCATTAAGCTCAAATATGAATCATAATTTACGTTACAAATAGTGCTTTTATCTTTAGTTTTAATATAGCATTTATAAGATACAGTTATGTTACAGTTACTCCAACCCACTTGGAGTGTATCATTCTTATAAAAACATACAATTCCCCTCTGTGTAATAGGCAAATACAATGCAATTTTGTCTTGTGATCTTACAGAACCTGTATCAAAAAGCAAATTTTCCCAAGTCTCATTTATCCCCAAGGGGACAGCGGACATCAACAGTCCTCCATATGCTGTTGGTATGGCAGTACAAACCCAGCAATTTAAAATGTTCATAGTCTCTACATATACACGCTTCATAGCTAGGTATGTGTTAAAGTTTGGATGCCAGTCTATAGACAGTTCATCACGTTTCTCTACTTTCACTTGTGTGGTTATATGTAGGAAGAACCACAACAAAAGGAAAGTCATCACAATCATAGTCAATAAATGCATAGTTAGCAAGATGATTAAACAATATCTTCGGGGTTGATCTGTGTTTTTACTCATTTCACTCTTGGCCATCCTGCCTTTGTTGTGTGTCAGTCACAGAATGTTTATCAAGCTGAAAATTCTTTACCGGTTTACAGTGCGTCAGGTGGACCCAGGACGACCTTTCAGCAACTTTGACTGCAGTAGGCATCGCCAACAGTACCTGGTACGGTCCTTCCCACTTTGGACTCGCCCAATTCTTCCTCTTCGTGACCTTCAACCAAACCCAGGACCCTGGGGTCAGCACTGCTTCCAACGGTCTGGTCTGTCTTTTATCTGAAAAAGAGTTCAACTGCAAAACAGTTTTATTAGTTAACAGTTTTTTCATATAACTAGCTAATGAGCTGTCAGCCTCTAATTCTGCAGGCATGAGAGCTTTCCACTGTGGCACATAATATGCCCTTCCAAATATCACTTCAAAGGGGGTCAAACCCTTTACATTTGGAACTGTTCTCATGCTCAGCAGTGCCAAAGGCAAACAGCAAATCCAATTCTTCTGTGTATCGTCTACTAACTTCCTCAATTTGTTTTTAAAATTCCATTGTACCTTTCCACCAGTCCTGCAGACTGTGGGTGGTAGGCACAATGATTTTTCAAGGAGATCCCAAAGAATCTCCCAAGTTGGTGAATCGTCTGATTCACAAAATGTGTCCCATTGTCACTATAGATTCTTTCCAGTATGCCAAATCTAGGAATTATTTCTTTTATTAGGGCCTTTGCCACTGTTGCTGCATCCGGATTTTTAGTTGGAAAAGCTTCTACCCATTTGGAAAACATGTCTAGAATTACTAAACAGTATTTTTTCCCTTCACATTTGTTCAGTTCTATGAAATCCATACAGATAGTATGGAACGGATATGGTGGTATAGGAAAACTCCCTTGCTTGGGTTTGAATGCTCCTTGTGCATGATGTTTATTACAGACATGGCATGCTGCACAAAATTTTTGTGTGAAGTTTATAAATCCATATGTTTGGAATATTCGATTTACTAACTGTACCATCCCCCCTGTTGAGACATGGCACTGCCCATGGCTCAACAAAGCTGCATATCTAAATAAATTAGACGGCAATATTGTTTTTTTCTCTTTGGAGATATACAGTCCATTTTCGAGGATTGCACCTCGTTTCTCCCATTTTTGTTTCTCAGCTTTTGTAGTTAATGTCTGCATTGTTTTTAACATTTCTAAATCTAAAATCTCAGAGGGTTGTAATTTCTCGGTTAAAAGTAAAATTTCTGAGTCTGAGGCTGCTTGCTTTGCAGCTGCATCAGCTTTTGCATTTCCTTTTGAAATTGCATCCTGTTGTTTTGTATGAGCTAAACATTTACAAATAGCTACCTTAGTAGGTAACTGAATGGAATCTAACAAGTTTAAAATAAGTTGCGCATGATTAATCGGTTTGCCAGTAGATGTTATCATTCCCCTATTTTTCCATTGTTGTGCAAAAACATGCACTGTAGAGAAAGCATACTGACTGTCAGTATATATGTTCACACATTTATCTTTCGCTAGAGTACAAGCCCGTGTTAAGGCTATCAGTTCTGCTGCTTGAGCAGACAGGTTATGCTGTAAGGGTTGGGCTTCTAAAATCTCTGTATCTGTGACTACCACATACCCTACTAGATTTTTCCCTGTAGGACCCTTTCTGCATGAACCGTCCACATAAAATGTCACCTCGGCATCATCCAAGGGCATATCAGTAAGGTCTTGCCTGGGCAAAGTTATTTGCTCAATTTCCTGCAGGCAACTGTGTGGTGTGCCATCCACAGGAGTTGGAAGTAACGTTGATGGATTTAATGTTGTACAACGTTCAATTACCATATGAGGTTGGCTCAGCAGTATGGTCATAAATGAAAGATGTCTAGCAGGAGATAGATATGCTATTTTCTCTTGCAGTAAAATTATCGCGACTGCATGAGGCACTCTCAATGTGAGAGGGTGGAACAACACTACTGAGGCCAAGCCTGTACTGCCATTGCAGCTGCGACTACTGCTTGCACACAGTGAGGCAATGATCGTGCCACTGGATCTAACTGTGATGAATAGTAAGCTATGGGGCGTTGCTTATCCCCATGCTGTTGCGTCAAAACTGACGTCATGTATCCCTGCTTACAATCTACGGTCTGAAAAATCTTTTGTGGTAATTTGGAAGTCCTAAAACTAGTGATGAAGCTATCAATTGTTTTAGTCTGCAGAAAGCTGCTTCTGCTTCAGGTGTCCATTGTAATACATCTTGTGCTGCCATTGGTGTTTTATATATTAAATCAGCCAGTGGAGCAGATTCTAAAGCATAGTTTGATATCCAGCTCGACAAAATTAGTCGCTCACAAGAAGGACATCATTTCCTTCTTGGTTGCTGGTTTGGGTGCCTGTAAAATCGCTGTTTTTCTGTCTTCATCTAATATTCTACCTTCATTGGATATTACATATCCTAGGTATCTAACCTGTTTTCTCCAAAGTTGTAACTTACTTTTGTTTACTTTGTGTCCTTGTGCTGCTAAAAATTTCAATAATGCTATTGTATCTTCCCTGCATTGATGCTGGGTAGGGGCTGCTAGCAAGATGTCATCTACATAAAGTAGAATCTGACTACCTCCTGGTGGAGTAAACCCTGCCAGGTTGCTTGCCATTTCTTGTGCAAATATCGTTGGACTTTCACAATATCCCTGCGGTAGCCGAGTATAGGTATATCTTTTACCCTGAAATGTAAATGCAAACCAATACTGGCTATCAGGATGTATAGGTATTGAAAAGAAAGCACTGTTTATATCTACCACAGTAAAATATTTTTGTTGTGGTTTTAAATCATTCAACAAAGTGTGTGGGTCTGGCACCGTAGGTGCTCTGGGTATTATTGCATTGTTTACAGCTTGTAAATCCTGTACCATCCGCCATTCCCCGTTTGCTTTTTTAACAGGAAATATAGGGGTGTTACATGGTGAATCAAGAGATTCTACCAGTACTCCTTCCTTGAGTAATGCTGCTATTATAGGCTTGATTCCTTGCTCTGCATCTTTCCTCAAGGGGTATTGTCTTTTTTGTGGTCTAAATGCTGATTTTGGTGTAATAGTTACTGGTCCTGCTGTTTGAATAAGTCCTACATCTAATTTACCTGTTGACCAAAGAATGTTTGGTATATCACACAAGGCTTTTTCTTCTTCTTCTAATAAGAATGCTAATCAGCTGTCTTCACTAGTTTGTAAGTGTACAGCTGGATGTGTCTGTGTTAGCCAGTTCAATTTCTGTTTTTGTATTCCCTGTTCTGATAATTCTAAATCAGTTTGTTTTTCCCCATCTTGTTACTTTTTCTCCTAAGTCTGCCCATCTCACATCCTTATTCTTTGTCAAGCTGACATGTGGTAGTCTATTAGATTTGTACAGTGTCATGAATTTCTGAGGTAGTGAACAGCTTACCACACTGTTTCCCTCAGTATCCCAATACAAGGTTCGTAATACTAATCTGTTAGCAGGATTTTTGAACAACTCTTGCTCATATTCTTTATCAGGTCCAGACATGCTACAGTAGTATAGAGTACAATGTAACAAATGCTGTTGGTCAGTGTCAAGGGAGGGGGCCTTACTGATGGCTACATTCATCAGTTCTCCAGTTACTGCCCCTGGACCAGTAGTAACTAGGTCCTGGCTGTACCAGTAAAAGGTTTCACCCTCCGGTCGCACCACAAAAGTATCCATTTGTCTTTGTGCTTCCATACCCTGCATAGTGGGAACTACCGCTATGCCAAATATCTGCATAAGATCTCTTCCCAGTAAGTTTACTGGACATTTTGCAGAAACTACAATTTTACTTTTCTGAGTCATGCCTGAAACAGGGTCAGTTATTGCTATATCATGGGAGAGTGGCTCCCTATATAGCTGTCCATTTGCTGCTTTCACTAATATATATTCAGGTGATTCAGAATATTCTGGTAACTTTGAAGGGTGTATCAAAGTTCGTGACGCTCCTGAGTCACACAAGAATTTCACTTCCCTTCCTTCCCCCAGAAGTGTAACTTCCGGTTTTGTGTCTGCTAAATAGAGCTCCAAGCTCAGTAATGCCAAATCTAAAATTTCACTTTCTTCATCCTCTACATCTGCTTGCACTTCCTCTGTTCCTTCCACTACATTTACGTTTGCCCTTTGTTTGTTTTCCTTCCCTGACAATTTCTGATTTTCATCACTATCATATAGCTAGTCCTCATCACCTTTATTTTATGTAGTCACCTTTTTATTTAGCCTGCAATCCCTTGCTAAATGTCCTTTCTTGCCGCACTTAAAGCACTCACCTTTCTTTTTGCACTCTTCAAAATCTTCTGACCTTTTGTCAGATTGTCTATTTCCCTGGGTATTTTTCTTACCCTTTTTACCTGACTGTACTACAAAGACTTCAGCTGTGAAGACCTGTGTCTTCTTTTTCTTTTTACTATTAAAGTGTCTTTCAGCATGTCTGGCATATTCAAGTAAGGATTGTAGCCTACTTGTTCGATGATCTATCATATGCTTTGTAATAAAGCTACTGATAGGTGCAATGCAACCTTTCAAAAATGCATTTTTCAGTTGCTGTTCATATGAGGTATCATGTGTCTGATTTTCAGGAATAGCCATACCACTATGGTTATTGAAACATTCCAATAATCTACCATAGTACCCATCTACAGTTTCATTCTCTTGCTGTATGCATTGATTAATGCAAGTCCAATCTGCTCTAGGTTTCCATTTTTCAGAAATTTGGTCTGTAAGACCTTTGACTCTGTTGTCTAATTCTGTGTCACTATGTGGGAGTGGTTTAAGCTCTGCATTACGAGGATTCCAGGTGCCACAAATCAATTGCCTGTCTGGACCCACAATCTGTCTAACTACCTTTTCTACTTCTTTCCCATTCAAGTGGTAACTTAGTCTCATACCTTGTAAATCTTGTAAAAACTTTGTGTAATTAACTTTTGGATGAGGGATTCCCTCTGTAGCTTTCCGAATATCTTCTGGTGTCCATGGTCTATATACTAGAAGAGTTGGGTCCTGCCCTTCCTGTCCTGCCTGAGGATTTGGTACCTCGATCAGTGGACAGATTTCTTCCTCACTCTCTTCTAGTGTATTTTTCCCTATTTGATATAAGTCTGTGCCCCCTAGTGTTTTACGTGTCTGGGACCTAGTTTCAATAGGATCTCTAACAAATGGTTTTAGTACTCTTGTAGCTTCAGGATAACGTGGAGGTGGACCAGCTTGTCCTCCTGCTTCATATCCTGAAAAAGGCATTGGAGGGACGGAGGGGGAGGGGCTGTCGCTATTACTGTATTATTATCCTCTTTGTCTAAAAATAATGTTTTTGCATTTTTAGTTTTTTGTTCCCTTCGGTTTACTTCCTCAATCCACCTGTGTGCTTGAGGAATGCCTAATCACTGTTGTTTTTTTGCCTGACCTTCTGCGTCAGATTTAAGCTGTTTTAAAAGTTTAACTAATGAAATCTTGTTTAATTTACCATCAAATCCGTATTTATTAACCCATTTTGTATAATACCTTACATTATCAGTCCGTTGTAATTGCATATATTTTGCGTCATCAGTTAGGGGCAGATCTCGCGATTTTTTAGTGCACTGATTTCCCATTCTAAAAAAATGTTACGTAACCCTTTTCACCACGTGGTATTTCAGTTCCTTACACAGTTTATCTAGAATAACTGTTTACCTTATTCTGTTTCCCTGATCTCTGACAAAATATACAGTAATTTCCTTTTGTCCCTGATCTGTATAACAAATCTCTGACAATGACATTTACTGTAATCTAGTCCCTGATCTAAAACAGAAAAAAGGCAAATATTTTCCTACCTGAGCCTCCTGGGTCGACCAGTTCGAGACCGCTCTTCGGCTGCAGATCAGAAAGTGGCCAGCCTCTCAAGACGACAATTCAGTCGGAGGTCTTTGTGTTTCAAGAAGAACCCTTTTGGTAACTTCTCCTGCGCAGTATTCAACCACCGATACACTCTGATCTGCAGCTTACCAAGGGAATTCCGGTCCGAAGGACCAAACTGTTAAATAAAAACAAATGATAACAACACAGGAGGCTCAGATGCAAAAGTTTACTAGTGTACACCAGGAGGCAAAAAAACATACAAGTACAGAGTTTTGTCTGACATGATGCAGGAAATACACAATTTTATATAGTCTTACATTCAGGCTGTGCCCACCTTACTGACGTGGTTAGTCACAGGGCACCTACATCACTATGGTCTACAATATTCTATTCATAAGAAAAAGCTGATGTTATACATTTTAAAAGTTTTCCCATGGGAATAATACAGCCTTGCAAAGCACCTGGTTCGTTATAATGTCTTTCTGTAAATGTTACTCTTCCAAGGTCTCAGGCTAGCTTGAATACAATAGTCGGTTCACTCTTGCAATATACTTCTTTGTTCTTCTTGCAACTTTTACTTTTAGCAGCTGTATCTTATCTCTGATACATTCACAAGGTCAATTATCTCAGAGGAAGGAATAAGAATATTCAATGCTTTATACATTTAATTTTCCTGACCCAGCAGATAATCATTAGTGAAAAACATAAGCTTGCTGAGCTGGCTACTGCCAGGGTCAGAGTTCAAATACACTGCAGCTCCAAAGCTTCAAGCAATTACATGTAAAATCATTCTTATTGCCATATTGTAAATAGAATAAAATGCATTATATACTATTTGCTTTTAAACTAGCACTTTATACATGTTCAAATACATATTTTTCTAACAATATTGTTTTGTTCAAGAGTAATATTCAGGGGAAATTCATTTGAGTGGAATGTAAAGTAATTTTTCCTCCATTCCTTAGTCATCATTTCAGTTTATACAGTCAAAATAAACAAGCTTTTCACTCCAACTGCTTCAAGTTTTGTCAGGTTTTATTAAGCATAATATTTTAATAGGAATGTACAGAATCATGTCTTTCACCTATTCATTAGGCAAGTTTAGATTAACTCCACTTTGTTAAAAAGTGACATACCATTGTTAACTTATATAATCAAGGTACAGCTTTTCTTTGACCATTATTACACTGTCTAATCTGATGAGAAAGAAGTTGCCCTCATTTCATCATTTTATAGGATCTGATGAATAATTGAATCTTTTCTAATGCTGAGAGTGCTTCAGAGATACAGATTTGAATATAGCTCAGAACCTAGCTCTTTCCCAGATCATTCATTAAATCATTTAGAAATCATAATTTATACAAACCTTGAGCATAGGACATACCAGAAATTAAATAAATAATCTGTATTATTAATTGAATAATTTTTCATAGCAGTTCATGCCAGAGTAACTTTATTGTGTTCAATATTAGATGGGTTTTCTTTAAATCTATAATAGGAGAATTTTTTCTAAACAGCAAAGCATCACAGGTTCATAGGTTTATAGGTGTTTACTAGGCTAACTCCACCAGGTCCTTTTTAAGCCTATCTATGCATCCAAAATCTCTGACAAGTTCTGATACCCTTGATAGGTGTAAGCATGAGCGTGGGAAATGAACCATTTACAGGTTACCTGTTTGCATCAGAGACATAGATGCCAAACAAGGGATGAATTTCCAGTTTCCCATCCAATTCTCCAAGTTGCACTTGAATTGGATTAGGGAGGAACTCTGCTTCACATGGATGGGGAGCCTGTTCCATAAATGGGGTAGTCTCTGGAATACATGCCTATCTCTCCAGCAGGTCCTATTTATATCACAGGCAAGGTTTAAGTCTTTAGAATGGGTAATTCTGGTACTATTTGTTTTGTGGATATGTAGGAGGTCCATCAAAGTGGGGTCTGACAATGCCCTGTGTATGTCAGGCATAGATCTCCCCTCAAAAGCCTGTAGGAGACAGAATAGAGAGATAGGACCTTGAGGCGGTCTACATAGAAAATATTACTTACACCCTTTATTCTTTTAGTGAGGAACCCCTGTGGATGTTCCAGATGTTGGATATGCATCTTATGTAGAGACATGTGAATTAAACTAAATATATCTAAAAATAAATCTTCACACCTTCAATCAAAATATGTAATCAGGTTAATGTTCATCCTTAATTAGTTTGCAACACAAGTATCCAAAGGCATAGCATCATAGTATCACAGTATCATAAGATCATAGGAAGTTACTAGGCTAATGGCCCTAGGGCCTTTACAAGCCTAGCCAAGTTGTACCCTTAGTTCCACGATCAGCACCTATTGCCCCTGTCCAAGAGGGACACATTTGGAACTCCGGAGGTGAAGCTATGCTTACCCATCCAATTGTCCAGATTGCATTTTAAGAGGGCTAATGAGGTACTCTGTTTGACATGAAGTGGGATTCTGTTCCAAAGGTGTGGTAACCTCTGGGAGACAAATCTGTCCCTCCATCAGGATCTCTTAATGTCACATACTAGGTTAAGGTCTTTAGAGTGAGTAACCTGTGTACCATTTGACTTGTAGATATGCAGCATTTCCAATAAAGCAGGGTCACAAATTGCCTTATATGCAAGGCAGAGGTTGCCTCTGAATAGTCTTTATGAAACAGAATAAAGTGACAGTGATATCAGATGACCCACATAGGACAGATGCTGTAGACCTTGAGTTTTCCTATTTTCCTTGTGAGGAACCTTTGTGGTTTCTCCAATTGCTGCAGGTGCTTGGAAAGCTACATACCAAAAGGGCCATTGTGCTCAATTATTGGCCCAATTAGGGAAGAGTATAGGGAGGTTATAACTTCTTTTTTTTCTGGAGGCAATACCCTTACTTATGAGTCAAGCAATATAGAATGCCCTTCTTACTACTGTGGAGACATGGTGATCAAAGGTATGGCTGCTGTCAACCTGTGTGCCCAGGTCTTTCACCACTGAGTGTGGACTTAGGGTATTGCTAAGAAGCTCTGAGAAGTAAATGCCAAAAAGGAATAGTCCAATGACTGATCCCTGATGGACTCCACTTGTGACTGGCCTCTTTGTAGAGATGGACTCCCCAATTCTAACTTTCTGGGCCCTGTCTGTGAGCCAGTTGGCTATCCACATGGTGACATATGTGTTTGTACCTAACCTCTTGAGTTTGTCAACAATGCCTGAGTAGGGTATTGTGTCAAATGCCTTGGCCAGGTGAAGGTAGGCAGTGTGAACAATTTTGCCCTCATCCATTGCCTTGGTGACCTTTTCAAAGAAGTCCACCAGGCTGAGTAGGAATGATCTTCCCTTGATGAAACCAAACTGGGTTGGGTCCATTGTCTGGAAGTTTATTAGATCTCTATTGATCATCTCCATGATAATTCTTTCCATTGCTTTACATACAAGACTAGTGAGACCTATGGGTCTGTAATTTCCAGGGTCTGTAGATGGCACACCTTTGTACAGAGGAAATAAATGCTTATTTTTCCTTCCATGTATTCAAACCCTGTACGTACTGCTCATGAGGCCATACCTCTACCCATTTAGCTATGAGGATATGGGATGGGTTAAATAGGTAATCTTGATTGCAGTGGTGAAGGTAGTGTAGAGCGGTATGGACAGACCACTGGCCTTCCTGTAACTCTAACCAAAGTAAAGGAAATATTTAATAGCTGTGGTGAGTGCTTTCTTGCAACATTTGCCCTGTGAGTTCCAGAACCCAAGGCTGTTATGCTTCTCCAATCGACCATGTTCTTTGCCTTACTGAGGTATGAACAAATCCACTTGTGGAGCCAATTTTTGAATTGGTGGACCTGCAAGTAAGAAAGCAAATCATCTAACTTATTTTCATTTCTGGGAGTATGTTCTATAGTGAAAGACAATTTCAGCTGCAAGGAAAGGTGAACTAAGGATATTAAAACAGAGCAGAGTTGGCTGAAAAGTTTTTGGATGACTTTTTAGTCAACACTTCAACTATAGATTTGTTAGACATTCTGAAAATTGCTCACTTGTTCTTGAGATTACCATGCCATATAAAACTTGGAAAATCTTTAAAAATGTTATGTCTTTCCTTCTTTGGTACAACAAATTGTTTGGCCAAGTCTCAGAGAACCACTGACCATTGAAATAACCTCCCATGACAAATTTGCCAGAAGCATCTATGTATAACTAAATGATGTAATTTGATACCACATTATCTTGCCAAAATGAGGAACAATTATAACCCCAGAGAAAATCTGACCATAACCTGAGATCTTCCTTGACTCTTTTGTTAACCCTGACACAATGGCATTTCTTACAACCAACTGTAAAAAATCTGCTATTGACCTGATGGATGTTCTATCAGGTACTATAGCTTTGCATGCAAAGATGACTAAGCCCAAGAGCTCCATGACCTGTTTTATAATAAAACTTTTTATCATTAAGACGTTGTTTACAGCACTGGTGATTTGGATAAACTTTTTGTCTGGTAAATAAAACAACTCTGTTTGGTATTAATCTCAATGCCCTAAAATGTTAGCACATTGAGTGATCCTGTTAACTTGTCTTTGGTGAAAAGGACACGTAATGAAATACACGAATGAAAGCCTGGAGGCTCATGGTACTGAACCCCCAGGTAACCCAGATTCAGCAGTCTCCAACAAAAAAGGAGGACCTTGCTAAAACAATTAAAAAGCAACCCACTGGAATGGCTGTGTAAAAATAATACATGCTGTTGAATGTCAGTCCTGGGTACGCATGATTAATAACTGGAAAGTGGACTGTAGATCTACTTTTGCAATCCATTGGTTCTTAATTCCTTTTATGATGGAAATTACATAATATAACAAAGAGCAGTGTACCCTGGAATCTTTCTTGTCTATTCCATCTTTAACTGATAGTCCTTCTGGGTGTGGCAGATGATATATTAATCAAAACTATACTGGGTTCTTCTTACAAACCAGGCCTAGTTGGGAAATAATGAATGGATCCAATGAGGAGGCTGGAAAGGGCCCTCTCTCAACTGTCCAGATTTTCACAGAATGTCCAGATTTTTAACTCAAATGTTTGATCTGTTCTTCATAAAATTTGTGCTTTTCTGGATTTGTGTGCAAATCAGCAAGGTTTGAATTCACTAAATAATGATAGGCATTTGAGTTTTAGAATTCATATACTTCAGAAAATGGTTGGTAACACAATACCTTTAATTCTAGCAATTTGCTAAGTTTATAAGACCAATATTTAAGATGTGTCCCTGTTTTTTGGGCTTTGTCCTCCCATTATCATTGGCTTTGTCCAGATTTTTTGTGCCAAAAGGTTTAGAGCTGTGAATAAGCCCCTGTTGAATTTCCTTGGAAATGAAGTCTTAAACTGTGGATTCTTTACCCTTTATTGATGCTAGATGTTTATACTGTATATGTATGCTACATGTTTTTGATCTTATAAAGAGCCCATTTATAAAGCCCTCAATGAATAATTTAGCAATAGTTTGATTGGGGAATACCTTTAGAAGTTCTTTGAAAGCTTCGACTTTAATTGGATAATGGTTCCAAACGGGTTTATTTATTCCTGCAAAAGTAATGGACTCTATTGCAGCCACAAACATTAATTTTGCCCTGGTCTGATATAAATTCTGAATTGACTTGGAATCTGTTTTTGAATTAGTTAGAATTCAGAACACATTTGATATCTTAATACCCACATTTTATGGCAGGGTGCTTTCCCCCACAAATGTTGCAAATGTGAAGGAATCTGCAAGTAATCCAGCTACAACTGCTAGAACTAAAATTCTAGCAAGATTTGTCTTTAGCATGTAATTGATTATCTTGAAGAAAATCTTTTTTTGATTATCCAACATTACACTGAGCCAGGTGCTGGCATATCTGGTCTCCCGTTTTAAATTATTATCTTTCACTTTCAGTTTCCTCAATATTTGGTCATTGTGATATCAGGCAATCCCCACTCTTGGAGCATATGCCTCTCTTATGATAAGGAAATAGACTAGGAGAGAGGTAGCCATCAAGGGTTGTTTTTCTAGCACTACAACCATGTAATGTATAAATCCAACCATCCAATTGTTTCAAACTTAATTTTTAAATATTGGGTTGGCATCAACTCAAAACCACAAGGGCTTCTATTAGATATTTGTATCCCTTAAATTCAGAGCCAGTACTCTGCATGTCTTAAGCATCTATGATAATAAAAAATGTCTATTCTCCTTTCCAAATCTTTTCCTTGACTACTTGTGCGATACTAGCAGTAATGATGGAACTATGTGAGTCACTTTCTTGATGATTATCATTGTCGTTTGTGTTGCTGTTGATTTGACTGAAAGATACGGGTGTTGTCTCTTTACCTAAAGCTGCTCAATGAGTTGCCATCTCATGCAGAGGGCAGCACCACTGCAGGTCATGTAATAGTATACTAGTACTATTAAACACTCTCACTTAAACATTTAAGTGACTCTCACCTACTCCTTCCCATCTACTAAGGATCTGGTAAAAAGGATAGGTACTACTGTCTCATCTTTCTTTCTGGCCTGGTGGATATGGGCATCCTAAGGCAGTGTAGTAACTGTCTCATATTCACTGACAACCACTTAATTTTGGAACAGACAAACACAGTGTGTGAGAAATGTAGATACATAATGTCATTGGAGCATAACTCTCACATACACACACACACACACACACACACACACACACACACACACACACACACACACACACACACATACAAAAAATGTAAACCAGGTTGTTAACATTACACCCAAAACACTCACTATTAACACTAAAGAACAAACACATAGGCCCACATATGCGGAGATACTCATTTGTAATCTGCCCAAACCTTCAAGACCTCCCAAAAGCATCTTTTGGCACTGCAAACACTCATAGAAGACAACACCTCATACAACACATCACTCTGAAAATCATAGTAGCCGCGCTTCCAAGTCCATAAGGCAACACACCACACAGCCAAGTATTCTAGCTATTTTGGGATTCCATTGTAAGACATACTGATGTTTCCCTTACCATGCTATGCAAGGAGAAGATCACAGTGAGCTGTCTGTCTGGATCCAGGATCTGCCAGATCATGCATGCACTTAGGTCTTTAAACCACAAGTACCAGTATGACACAGGTATAGTCCATGTCGGCATAAATGACGTAAGACATACCTTACTGGACTAAGTTAAGAGAGACATGATGGACCTCTCGGAATACTTATCCCAGATGGGTATGAATCTAGCCTTGAGTAGCATCCTACTTTGACTAATGATGATGCCACAGTGCCAGCAAAAAAATGATTGAGTTCAACAATTGTCTTAGTTTCTGTTGTCACAAGGGGATCTAATATCTGTCAATGTGGAGAAACATGATCAACAAACCATGATGCTTTGCCCTACTAGGGTCTCAACTAGACTTCTGGATACTGGCAAAAACTTTATCTATCACCACCATGTCTTTTTTAGGCTGTGCCAAGTTGTTAAACCCTCCAACATAAAAAACCCCACTCACAACGACTTAAAGGTACTGCTGCTCAACACTAGGAGTTTTAAAATAATGCAGTCCCTGGAAGGACTGCTCCCCCTGGGGAATACAGACATATGTGCAGTCACAGAAACATGGTTCTGAACCATAGAAAACAACCCTGGCTACCAAAGGCTACAATGCCTTTTGTATATTTTGATCTCCCTCAGCTCAGGACAAAATAAGGGGTGGATATGTGTCAGTGTTCATAAAGGATAAGTACACTGCTAGATTTAGCTAATAACATGACTCACATGAGCTGATGCATGCCAACTAACACATCCAACCCCCTATCATATCATAGCTAGCTACAGATCTCCTAAAATTAGTCTGAAAAACCACAATATCTACCTAAACCTACTGGAATCTCTTAACATTCAGCCTAACACCATACTTATGGGTGAATTCAACTACCCGTCCATAAACTGAGAGACTTGCAGAACCCCTAATTCACTTGCTAAGAGGTTTTTGGACTTCATCAATGCAAACATCCTGGAGCAAGTACATAGTTGCCCATCTAGAGGTACAAATATCCTAGACCTAGTACTCATGAACATGGGGGAATGCTGCTCCCTCCCTTGCATTAACTCCTCCCTGGTAAGATCTGACCACAAAAATGATTTCCTTTAGTATTAAAACTAACCTAGAACCACCATCAAACTCTAAACCTGTTGAGAACTTTGATAAGGCCAATTAACTCAAACTAAGTGACAGCTTATTAAACTTCCAAGCCCCTTCCAACCCAAATGACACTGAGGCCTATTCTGAGCTATACACAATAGCACTGTACAACCACATTCATAGCTGCATAGAGGATGTAGTACCTGTCTGATTCAAACCTATGATTAGTGGAAAAAATAAACCACCCCGGTGGACCCATAGCATAACTAGGCTATTCGAAAAAAGGGAAAAAAATCTTCACAAAGCTAAGAAGGAACAGACAAAACAGTGCAAAAAGACACTCGTCAGTCTAAACAAACAAATTAGAGAGCTGGTCAAATCTGCCAAAGCAAACTATGAGACAAAGATAGCCTCCCAGGTGAAAGATAACAATAAGCTTTTTTTTTTTTTTAATTATGTTCATAACCTCAGGGGAAACACTCAGCAATGTGCTGAGTTAATCATGAATAGAATTGCCGATACCCAGCCTGAAACTATAGTAAACCTGCTGGCCAACAAGTTCAGCTCAAACTTCTCCCTCATCACCTCCTACCACACCCAAAAAAGTACCCACAACCATCCACCTACCAGTCATTACGAGGGGACAGGTTCTTACTGCACTCACTAAAGCCAAAAACTCAGCCTCCATGGGACCCAGCAATATTCTAGGATGCTTATTAAGTAGCATAAAACAGAATCAATCAGGGCCACTAGAAACCCTGTTTGACCACAGCCTCTGGATGAGCTTTGTCTCAGAATAATGGAGGACTACAACAGTTATCCCTCTGTACAAGGGGGGTGCATCAACTGACTCCAATGAACTACAGATCCTTAAACATAACCAGTCCTATCTGCAAGTCCATGAAGAGAATTATCATGGACCTGATCAATAATAACATAGGAACTCTCCAACAACTAGACTAGACTCAATTTGGCTTTGTTAAAGTTAAATCTGGTGGACTTCTTCGAGAAAGTCATCAGGCCCATGATTGAGGGTAAAATGGTACACACTGCTTATCTAGACTTGGCCAAAGCATTCTACATAATCCCCCACTCAGGGATCACAGATAAGCTTACTGAACTAGGCATAAATCCCTACATCATCAGATGGCTAGCTAACTGTTTCACTGTTAGGACACATGTTGTCCAGATAGTTTAATCCACTTCTGATAAGAAACCTGTTAGTGGTGTTCCACAGGGTTCAGTGGTGAGAATCCTGCTGTTTGGTATATACTTCTCTGAACTGAAGGCCAATGTTGGGGGCCTTTGGATCACCAAGTTTTCTGACGACTGTAAGTTGGGTGCAATCATTGAATCACCAAATGATGTTGACATCCTACAAACAGATATAAAAATGACAAATGACTGGTGCTAAAACCATTGTCTGAGACTAAATGCGAAAAAAATGTGTAATCATACCCTTCGGTAAATCATATTTTCCTGCAAATGAGAATATTGATAGCACACCTTGAAAAGTACTGGTGAGGGACCTAGGAACAGAGATAGACAGTAACCTAAACTTTGACCACCAGTTAACTGCAATAGTGAGAAAATCCTTCTGTGTGGCTCAACTTATAGGTAAATGCATGGCAACAAGATCAAAGCAAGTCATATTGCCATTGTACTATGCCTGCATGAGGTCCATGATCAAGTACATACTCCCTTCTGCATATACCTAACCAGGCACTTACACCAATTGTAGTGGCCCCAGAGGTTTCTCACTAAAAAATACAAAGCATTAGACACATGTCTTATGCAGACCAACTAAAAGCCCTATCTCTTTACTCCATCTCACATCATTTATTCAGAGGGGATTTATGCCTGATCTACGTGGCATTCTCTAATACAGGGTCTCACACCCTTCATCAGTACAAATAAAATGAGCACATTCTGCATTTAAATAGGAGATTAAAATCAAATCACATGCTTCAGCCCACCCCTTTACTCATTCAGCAATCAATTCTTAAAAAGACATACATAAAAAAACCTTTAAAACACATTTAAAAATACAAAAATGAAGTATTCACTTATAAACATTTCTATTATCAGCTCACTTTTACAACAGAACAAATAAGTATTGTATTTATATTCCATAACAATTCACAACTTCTCTCTACGTCTTTTAATCAAAACTGGCTTTAAACTAATGGCATTATTCAAACCAGGAAAACAGTCTGCCTGCAATCTAACTATCCATTCAAACTCTTTAAGTTCTAGAAAATTATTCATATCTCCTTTTCTTTTATGCTATAAAGACATTAAATTAAATACAGTTAAATTAGAGACAACAGTGGGAACAAGAAAATGCTATAATTGCTCTTGTTGTAATGATTTATATGAAGGCACAGATTATTTTAAACATCCCACTACGGGAGAAGTGTTTACGATGAAAGCACTGACTAACTGCAATATGTTACAAGTGGTATATTTGGCAACCTGCACAGTATGCTCATCGTTCTATGTTGGTAAGACAACTAGGAAGCTTAAAGAAAGGATTATAGAACATAAATCTGATATAAGAAGAAGTGTTGCAACAAATGCATTAAGTAAACATGTTCAAGATAAGGGAGAGCAGCACATTTTTAAATTTAGAATATTGGATATAGTGCAAACAGGTCTGAGAAAAGGAGATATGAATAATTTTCTAGAACTTAAAGAGTTTGAATGGATAGTTAGATTGCAGGCAGACTGTTTTCCTGGTTTGAATAATGCCATTAGTTTAAAGCCAGTTTTGATTAAAAGACGTAGAGAGAAGTTATGAATTGTTATGGAATATAAATACAATACTTATTTGTTCTGTTGTAAAAGTGAGCTGATAATAGAAATGTTTATAAGTGAATACTTCATTTTTGTATTTTTAAATGTGTTTTAAAGGTTTTTTATGTATGTCTTTTTAAGAATTGATTGCTGAATGAGTAAAGGGGTGGGCTGAAGCATGTGATTTGATTTTAATCTCCTATTTAAATGCAGAATGTGCTCATTTTATTTGTACTGATGAAGGGTGTGAGACCCGAAAGCTTTATAATAAACTTTTTGGTGTGTTATAATCAGTTTGGAATATTTTGACAGTGGCACCATTATTGTCTACTTATTCTCTAATACAGCTCTGATGAAAATGTTACATATTTGCAAGAAAAATTATACAAGGGTTAAATGTTCCATGGACCTGAACTTTATTTGTGACTTTAACACAACTTGCTGGAGAGACAGATTCATATCCCAAAGGTTACCTTATCTATAGAGTAAACTTCTGATCTTCATAAAACAAAGCCTATCCCTCACTTTTTTCAAAAAAATTTTGGAAAATGGATGAGGAACCATAAATTCACTACTACATGCCCCTTATGGACAGAGGCAGTCTGTAAATAGACTCAGGATTCCAACACCCAAAGACCAACTACCCTGATACTACCCTATCCCATATCTGGGGAATTAAGTTATAACATTGTCATATCCTGAGTATTATTGGCTAGGCTTGTAAAGGCTCTTGTGCCATTAGCCAAGTAATCACATAAGAACCTATAAAGATGCTGTGGGCAATAAGGAAAATGATGGAATAATCACAAGATCTGTAGGGACTGCTTTGGGAATAAAATCTCTCATTATAGGGTCATTAGCATAAAGGGTTACTGTTGTGCCTACCTACTAACTGAATTAATGTTGCTCTACTTTCTTCATTAAGTGCCTTGTTTGAACTATTGCTTGATAAACAAAGTCCTGCAATCCCCATATCTGGAAACATACATTGAGAATTGTCTGCTGGTTCTTGAACTGTTCATTCCTGATATTCCTTTTGGTCTTTTGGGAGATGGAACTTCCTACATATTATATGCCTTGGTGGCTTGAAATAATGGTCTCTCCCCATTCAACTACAAAGTTTCAACCATTTGATCTTTCTCTACTGATGAAAATTTATCAAAAAAGTGTCTATCTTCTTTTGTAATTCAGTTCTACTTCTGCTTGAGTTCCATTATCAAAACAATGACTAAAATAACTACAAAAGAAATAAGTATAGTTAAGAACTGTCAAGATGTATATATTTATTTTCTCTTTTTTTATAAATATGCCCATCTGCCTAAATAAGACATCTCACTTAAAATGCATTCAAGATGAATGTTTAATGGTTGGTTTTCTTAATGTCAAAAAGCATATTTCTTTTTTTCCTTAACTTGTTAAATTAACAGGATTATAACTATGGTTTAAATACTGCCTTAGTGCATTGAACTGGTCTGTGCTTAGTCTTTTGAACTATAAATAGCCATTTTTGGTGACTTCCTAAATTCTAAAATGGCACAATGGGTGTTGGCTGCTGGACCAATTACTTACTGCATCCTGTGCCGTTAATATGAGGAAGGGAGGACAACGTTTCAGCTTGCTTGGCTTTGTTATGTTTTTTGTTCTTTTTTAAGCTGTGGCTTTAAGGTGTGGGGGGGAGACTTGACACTACCAAAATGCTTTTTGTGTTGGTGAACTTTGTTAATAGATACTTATCTGATTCTGTTTTGGTTTTCTTCTCTCTTATTTAATTTTGTTAGTATGTGTATATGTATCTCTCTCTCTCTCTCTCTCTCTCTATATATATATATATATATATATATATATATATGATCACTACTAAATCCCGAATACTTACATTACCGAATACTGGAATCTTGAGACCAGATAACCAAAAGACGAGAAGACCGGAAGACCAGGAGTGCAAAATTTGAAATATCGAGCACTACACTAAACATACACCACACATACACACACACACACACACACACACACACACACACACACACACACACACACACACACACACACACACACACAGACACCATCACCCAAAACACAAACCTACACTACAGAAAAGCAGGAGAGCAAGCCCCCCCTGCACACACCCCCTAACTTAAATATTCTAACTCCAAGGTCGCACTATACAGACAAACACACCTACATTCCTCGCACACGCACCCACACACACACACACACACACACACACACACACACACACACACACACACACACACACACACACACACACACACACACACACACACACACACACATCACAGTGACAACACACACTTACACACACACTAAAGCCCCTAACCAACACAACCAAAAGTTTGCTGTTAGGGAAAGGTTAGTTTGCTTTTTATTTGTTGTATATTGTATTACTTTATTGCCTTTTTTATTTTGTATACTGTGATTTCTTTTTTTTTTACACTGTGTTTTACTTGTATTCTGCTTTTAACTGCATATTAAAAGTTGAAAAGAGACCACTGCTCTGTCTCTTGTGAGTCAGACAGAAATTAGAACAGGTTAATTAAGGAGTCATACATAATTTAGACCAGGTCAGTTACGATTAATCATCTGTGAACTGAGAGGGTGGAGTTAGGAACTAAACATTCTATTTAAGGGTAAAATAAAACATTTCAGAGCTTTACTGGAAAGGCTCACCCAGACTCTGCTACAGTTTGCTGTGAGGGAAAGGTTAGTTTACTTTTTATTTGTTGTATTTTGTATTACTTTATTGCCTTTTTGTATTTTGTATACTGTGATTTGTTTTCTTTACACTGCACTTTACTTGTATTCTGCTTTTAACTGTATATTAAAACTTGAAAAGAGACCAAAGCTCTGTCTCTTGTGAGTCAGACAGAAATTTTTCCCACCCTCCTATCTGGTCAATGTTGTGTTCTTAAACACCACTTTCTTTCTAGTTGCCTGCCCCTTAAGTTAATTTGACCATATATCTCATTTCCTCTCTGCTTTTTCTGGCTGGTGTGAATAAGCACACAATTATCATTTTGTGAAATCACTCCCCTTCAACTATTTAAATTTATTCACTATCCTATTGTATTCCATAGTACCAGAATACAAAAGTGACCAGCATCTTTCAATATATCTTGCTGTTTTAAAAATAGTGACTCTCCACTAAAACTTAACTTTTTAGACAGGTAAAACTTAAGTTACCTACTTTCATATCTAACTTCTCTAGTGCACACTGCAGTGTTTAGGATAAACCATTTTTTTCATCTAACCTTTAAGCATCTATTGCAAGAACACCAGTTACTGGAGAGCCCACATTCTGTCTCTCAGTAGTCATCTTGGGATTAGTGCTTCTGTTTTCTCTGGGAGACAGAAGGAGTGCAGTTACATTATTTCCTGGAGATTGCTGATCACCAGAAAGCTTAATAACTGCTTTATAGGTGACAGCTTGAAATCTGTGCTTATATTCTGATCTTGGTGAGAGTAAGAGCAGAGTGCATTGATTCCTGCTCTTTCTGGTTGAAGTGTGAGTGTCTGTATAACATACCTGATTGGTCTGGTTGTTATTTGAGGTATCTACCAGAAAAAGACTACAAGCCTGCAGTCCGTTGCATCATCTGGGACAAGACTGTGGATCACCAAACAGGCCGTGCCCTGCTTCTCTTCTTGGGATTGGTGCTAACATTTTGCTTCTGGTGAAAGAAGAAGCAAAGGAGTATTGTATCCCAACAGATTGAAGCTCTGCTGAGACCAGCATGCGACTCCCCTCTTTTCATCATTCTTGACAAGCTAATTCTTTATTTTTCAGCAAGTACTGCTTGATTTCTTTCTAACTTCAGAATATCTGCCTAAATAGTTCATCCCTAAATTTTCAGGGTCTACATATTAGTTTCCCCTCAAGTGTTTGGCAGTCCTCTATACAGAATCAGACACCTTGAGTGACATTTCCCCTGTAAAAGGAATATATAAGAAAACAGCTCCAGTACTTAGTAATAATGACTATCCCTCCTGGCATGTCTAAAGGTCAGTCCCCTGTGCTTTCTCCTATTAACCTGGTGAACTTGGGCATTCTGAGGCAGTGTAGCAACTGCCTCATGTACACAGATAACCCTCTCCTCTTACCTCCCAACACTCAGACTTGTGAGAGATGCACTTATATATCCAAAATGGAAGCCATGCACTCTCAAGGCAAGACCGGAATAGCTGGTCAAGTGGAGAAGGCCAACACTTGCACCACCCCACATGCAAAACATAGCTCACCTACACAGTGTGCCCCTCAACCTAAGCTCCTAAGGCAAAAACAGCTTGCCCAATGCACTAATCATAGGTGATTCAATAGTGAGGCACACTGATGTCCCACTCACTAGGTTGAACAAGGAGAAGGTAACAGTCAGCTGTCTATTAGGTGCCAGAATCTGACACATAACACAGGCACTCAGGTCACTCTACAGCAGGTACAAGTATGGCTCTGTCACTGTCCCTGTTGGTGTGAATGACCTGAGATGCACCTCCCTGGACTACCTGAAAAGAGACATAGAGGAGCTCTTGGATTATGTGGCCCAGGCAGGTATGACATTAGACCTGAACAACATCCTACCATCGCTGAGAATGATACCACAGTACAAGATGAAAATGATTGACTTCAACAATTGTTTAATTTTCTGGTGTCATTTTAAGGGGATCCAGTATCTGCCTGCTTGGGATGACATGAGTGACAAACCTCAATGTTTTGCCAGAGATGGCCTGCATCTGTCACCACTGGGTTTCCGGATACTGGCTAAGGTTCTTGCCAACCCTATAGTGCCTTTTTTAGGTGATGTTCCAAAGACCAAATTACATTACCACCATAACAGCTATAAATAAATGCAGTCTGTGGGTCATGCTGCTCAATGCTAGAAGTCTAAATCTCACGATGCACTTGCTTGAAGCACTCCTCAAAATTGAGAACATTGACATTTGTGCTGTAACAGAAACCTGGTTTAAAGCAACAGAAAGTACCTCACAAAGATAATCCTAGGCCTTAAACCAATGTCTTACATGGACAGACTCAAAAAACTCCAGCTATTCTCTGTCTCATATTGTCTACTAAGAGGTGATCTCTGCTTGACTTAGAAAGCCATGTCTGACACAGCTCTGTTTGAAATGCTACATCTAAAGAAATTCCAATCCCACCACACCACACACTCCAGAGACCTCAACATCATTAGCACAATCAACAGAACATACTGGCGGGACAGGTTCATAACCCAGAGACTTCCCATGGTCTGGAATAGACTTCCCATATATGTCAAGCAGAGCACCTCACTGGCCTTCTGTGAAGATTGCTAGAGAAGGGTGAAGGCTGCCAGCCTAGTCAAATAGAATTTGATACATAATTCTGGCATTTGTAAATATAAATATAAAATACAGGCTTGTTTCTTAAATGAAAGAAAACACTGTAAAATGTGAACTTCAAGATTGTAGCATCATTGCTATCTGCTGTAAGGAAAACTAAAGCCAAGCATTTCAAATGTTCTTTGAAATTAAAATTATGTTTTTTATGTCCTTTGAAGTTAGAATTTGGAGTCGATGAGTATGGAGTAAGCATTTACATATGGAATGCCCTTTATTACTCTAAGTGTAAAAGAATGTAAATGCAGTTTTGGTGTGGCCTGGGAACAAGAAAGTGTAAACAAATGATGTAATGTTTTATCAGAACTGCAGTTACAATTTAAACAGTAAGAACCAGAGATTATTAAGCATTTTGATCTGACTATTCAACTCAGCACTGCCTTGCTCTATGTAAGTAAGTTATTTTAGAAGTATGTTTTCTTGTAGAAGTAACCAGGAATTATAAAGAGTAGACTAAGTGTTTTTCTGTTATGTCAGAACTGTACTACTGAATTATTTTAAGTTTCTGTGTGATCTCTGAACCCTTGAGTAGCACTGTGGTGTAGTAGTATTGTCTTGTGTTTTTAGTATTTATTATTAAATATTTTTAAACCCTTTTCCACTGTGGCTGGTTTATGTAGACATACGTTAAGCTCTAGAGTACATTGCATATTTATAGAGTTTATTGTACAAAGCTACTCTAATAAGCCTTAAGACTGATTAGTCACACTTAACAATTAGATAATAATATTGCACAGTAATAATTGTACACCCTTTTAAGGGCCTTTGGGTAGCTGATAATTATTAGCTGGTGGTGGCAGTGATTACTACAGTATACTCTGGGTAAAGGGGCACAGCTGGAAAATCTGTGTCAGCCTTTCCCAGGAGTGTCTGTGAAATTGTATAAATACTTATCTCAAAGTGTGTGTGTGCCAGCTACTTGGGCAGGGACATGAAGCACTGGTTGGACAGAGAGAGTACTGGAGGTTATCTTGCCAGCTAGGCTGAGATCTGGACCCTATAGCTGTGCCAGTGGGGAGTTTTATTGGGGACCTGGAGAGCAAGGGAGCAACCAGCCCCAGACTGACTGTGATCTCTGTGTGCACTTAAGGGAAATTGTACTTTACTGTGTGTATTTGTTATCTTTTCCTCTTCTATGAGACTCTGGTGTTAGTGGTGAGGATTGAGGCTCCTTGATTGCTGGGCCAGGGCATGGGCATTGCACCCTCTTCAAGAGAAATCTTGATGAGTGGATGGGAAACAGAAAGTTCACCCTGGGGATCACTCCAGTGGCTCTTCTTGATAAAGGCACTGGGAACTAACGTCGAGCGGCACAATGCCTGTGGGCTAGGCTTGTAAAGGCTCCAGGGTGATTAGCCTAGTACACACCTATGAACCTATAAAACCTATGACCCTATATATACATATATATATATATATATATATATATATATATATATATATATATATATATATATCCAAAGTGCTGCATATCGACAAGTCAAATGGTACATGGGTTAATCACTCTAAACAGCTTAACTTGGTATGTGCCATTAATAGAACCTGTTGTAGGGACAGATATTGTCTCCCAGAGGTTGCCACACCTTTGGAACAGACTCTCACTTCATGTTAAACAGAGCAACACATTGGCCCTCTTCAAATGCAATCTGGATGATCAGATCGGTAACAGTAAATTTACCCCAGAGTCTCCACCTGTGTTCGTCTTGGATAGGGGCAAGAGATGCTGATCATGGAAATAAGGGTAGAACTTAGCTAGGCTTGTAGGGCCCTTGGGCCATTAGCCTAGTTACTCCCTATGATCTATGAAATATATATATATATATATATATATATATATATATATATATATATATATATATACATATGTATATATATATATATATATATATATATATATATATATATATATATATATATATATATATATATATATATATATATATATATATATATATACATGCATACCTACATATATTACTAGTAATAGTTGACAGTTATATGTGGGTATGGCTGTGATTTTTCCATATAAATTTTTAGAAAACATCATGGATAATGTTAAAATAGCCTGAACATCTAATTTACTGGTGTTAGGCTTTAAAGTGTGCATATTTGCCTTTCCTTCTGTAAAAATGTGTCCTTACAAATTACGGCTGTCTAATGGATACTGACAAACTCCATTACAGAGGGCTTGTCAGACTGTAACCTCGCAATGACTTTATCTGTCAGGCTAGTGCTTGGAATCAGTGTGAAGACATGTCAGCAGTTTATCTATGACCATATTTGTTAAACTACTTGTTTGTTGTGTAGTTGTGGAGGAATGCCCATTAGCGTGAATGTTGGTGCAGGGTTAGATCAACCACATTTGGTACAGAAATGTTTTTGCTGACTGAGCAGTAGTGGGAAGCTTGCCACTGACAGAAAGACAAAAAAAAATGCATGAAATACAAGTAGTTTCTAATCTTTAGATCAACTGAGTGAATGAAAACATAACTCAGGATAACTGAATATAAAAGAAACTAGTCACTGAATTCCGAACCCAATCACTGTCTCCTGGCAGAAGCGTTGTCTTAAATGTTGCAATGTAGTCTGCTGAATGACCAATGCTTGATGTGAATTGCTCTTATTAGAAGGGCTC
Organism: Protopterus annectens; assembly: GCF_019279795.1. Classification (NCBI taxonomy): domain Eukaryota; kingdom Metazoa; phylum Chordata; order Ceratodontiformes; family Protopteridae; genus Protopterus; species Protopterus annectens. The sequence goes on along the minus strand of NC_056727.1, from coordinate 42,942,056 downwards.
AAGCCCCACTTTTAGATAGGAATGGAGCTGTCTTGCTCATATGAACTTCTTAATCTTCCACTTTACAAAGACAACTGTATACCACTGAAATGATAATCTACTTTTTTGCTGCTTATAAATGCTGCACCATGAAATGTACATACTTGTTATGTTTTGTCTGGTTACTCTAGAAATAAATATTTTACTACAAAAAATATATAGTTTGATAAGAAGTTAATGACATAAGTAGAAAGTGCAGCATTGGGTGCATGCATTGATAGGTATCTCTTTTCTCAAAATAGATTTAGTTATGAGGGTTTTGCAGTTCTTTTTCTAACTCAGATACCATTTTGCCCATTGCTCATTTTCTATGAGAGCCTTCCAGCTATTTTTCTAACTTAGATTCCATGTTACCAGTTAACCATTTTCTGTTTATTGCAGTCTGCACAGCCAGAAGATTTCCATGTGCTTCTATCATTTTCACTGCTTTGCTGTTTACCATGGAGCCATGATTCCTCTCAGAAGCTTTAAGTAATTAAAGTAATTTTCTTTTGGCTCACAAATGCAAAAATAACAGATTGTGTGCAATGCACCATATTCCTGGTACCAGTTTTACAGCAAGCATTCCATGGGGTAGCAGACCCTTTGTACAACTTAGCCATTAGCAGAGACATGCGTGAATGTAATTTTGTGTGTGTGTGTGTATGTGTATGTTGCTGTTTACCATGGAGCCATGATTCCTCTCAAAAGCTTTAAGTAATTAAAGTAATTCTCTTTTGGCTCACAAATGCAAAAATAACAGATTGTGTGCAATGCACCATATGCCTGGTACCAGTTTTACAGCAACCATTCCACGGGGTAGCAGACCCTTTGTACAACTTAGCCATAACCAGAGACATGTGTGAATGTAATTTTGTGTGTGTGTATACGCTTATGTGTGTTTGTGCTTGTTTATGCCTGTGTGCGTGTGTGTATGTGCTCGTTTGTCCCTGTGTGTTTTTGTGTGTTCACTTGTGGGTGTGTCTGTGTGTGTGCTCGCACTCGCATGTGCAAGCATGTGTTTACGAGAGGAGGGGCAGAAAGACACACACACACACACACACACACACACACACACACACACACACACACACACACACACACACGAGCATACTTTCTTCATTCTACTTAACAGACAACAGTGAAGTATAGTAGCAAAAAAGTGGCGAAATCTATTTAAAATTAAAAACATGCATTTTGTGTGTTGTCCTTTTACACCTAACTAAATGTGTGTACTTTGAGACTATTATACCTAACTAAATGATTGCATTTAGAGACTACTGCAGCTCGACACACAGAAACATGTTGTATTTCCAGCAAGCTCAGATTTTACAAGCACATTTAATGAACATTAAATGTTCTGCATGCTGTGTTTAATGAAGCATGACTTGATGAACACTAATTCACAGAGTTGTATGACACCTGGGAAACTTACTACATACAGTTTAAATGGTTACTGTCTGATTACATGCAAATATGATACTGACTTCTAACTGCTGCTAATACATTAAATTAATTGTTTGTAATAAACATAAATGGCAAAGCTAAAGTATCTCAAATATTTTAACACAGTATAAAATGTTTCAACAAAGAAGTAAAAAACAGCTTTATTGTCACTTTGGTTACTACTGGCACAACAAATGACTTTTATGATGTTGTTTAACCTCTTCAGAACCAGACGCCACATTCAGAAGGAATAATTGAAATTGCTTACAGCATCGTCCCTAATCTGATCAGAGAAAGTACTCACTAAAAGAGCTGCAGCCTCAGGTTCATGTCTGAATAGGCCTTGCTGCTCTGTGAGGCACAATACTTTAATCCTTTGTTCTTTATCAGATTTGCCTATCTACTTTGTTTGCCTTCCTTTCTTTACTGGTTTCTCAAGTACTCAATTTACACAAATCCAAGGGGGGAATTCAGTAAAGCCTACATGATTTTTTTTTGTGTATACATCTAGCCGCAATGTGTACAACAGCACAAACATTTTCAGATTCAGTAAATGTTGCTTAGCAGCGTGCGAGCACACAGAAACAGGGAAGCTTCCATGCAATGCAAATTTCCACAAAAGCAGGTGAATCTTATGCAAATTAGCCAGTTGGCGCAATTCAACGAGCCGAAAAGTATCTGTGTAGACTCTGTGTCCATGTCCATGGTGTATACGAACAGAAGTCTACATGGACAGAAATGGATACAAAAGTCCACAAATATGGACATAACTCTTCTGAACATGTTAGATCATATACATAAATGTGCTAAACATATATTGTGGATGTTTGAGAAAGGAAGGGAATATGTAAAATGAATAACAGTTTTCATAATAATTTTCATATATTTGCACTGTGCACTGCATTGTGCAAACATGCTTAACAGAAAAATAAATTGTAAAATAACATCTATAATGTAGTTTACACAAATGTACTCTAGGAACTTGCATCAGGTCTGTACAACAGTGCAATCGTGCTGTTATCCAGCTTGCACAGCTAAGAACCATGTAGTTTCCAGGCTATCAGCACAAATATGTATGCAAATGAGGTGCATTTGTTGAATCGCTATAAGGAGCAACTGTGTCCACATATCCACTTCGTGTAGGCTCCTACACAATGGGCGGCCACGGTGGTGCAGTGGTTAGCATTGCCACCTCACAGCAAGAGGTTCTCTGGTTCAATCCTCGGCTGGGGTGCCTTCTGTACAGAGTCTGCATGTCCTCCCTGTGGTCACGTGGGTTTCCTCTGGGTGCTCCGGTTTCCTCCCACATCCCAAAGACATGCTGTAGGTGGATTGGACACTCTAAATTGGCCCTAGGTTTGAGTGCGTGCATGTGTGTGCCTTCTGTGGAAGGTTGGGTGCTGGGCTGGCAACTCAACATCAAAAAACTCCACTGCCAATCATGAGTGGGAAGGTGATCCACTGTGGCGACCCCTAACTGGGAAAAGAAGAAGAAGTAGGCTCCTACACAATGTTGATATTTCCACTGAATGTAGATGACATCATGGTGGTATTTCCTGTCACTTTTAGGATTTTTACTGCTCAGCATGCATGTTTGTGTGGTGCACAGCATAGCTTAGTGTGTTTGCATGAACAGACGACCCACGTCACAGTGATGACATAGGCATCTATCAATTAAAACCGGCTATATCGCCTAACAGCGAGAGGTTCTCCCATTTGATTCTCGGCGGGAGCGCCTTCTGTGTGGAGTCTGCATGTCCTCCCCACAGATGAGTGACGTTAAAGATATGCAGGTAGGTGCAAGTGTGAATGGGCGTACCTTTGTTGAAGGTTGGGCATCGGGCTGGCAACTTGGCACTGTAAAAATCCACTGCCAATCATGAGCGGACCGGATTTCTGCTGTGGCGATCCCTAACCGGGAAAAGCCGATAGTCTTTTCTATTAAGTTAATAATATATACTATTGTATAAGCTATGCTGTGTGACGCTGTGCATAGCAGCCTGTCGTGCAATAACGTAGGGCCTTTAAATTGTGTCAATTATATCCTAGTCATTTGAACTGCATCATAATTACCCAATCCCACATGCTGGACCTACAACAGAACACTATAAAGTATGCATATACCCTACATTCTGATTTTCCCTCAATACTTTGAGCCATTGGATAGAGACTTGGAAATTTTAACTGAGATAATGCTAGGGGTTGCTGCAGCTATTCTACATCTGTATGTATTAGATGCTGAAGTCAGTCCTGCTGGTGCTGCTGACAATAGGTCTAGACTGAGAAGGAGAAGAGTGTTCAGGCCCAGGATAATCTTCCATGAGTAGCATGAGCTGGAGATTATAGAGTGCTACAGGGTGGACAGGGACATATTACAAGAACTCAGTGAGCTCTGGTGCCCTCAAATCACAGCCAGAGCTAACAGAGGGAAACTGATCACAGTGGAAACTAAGGTATGTACAGCCCTTAGGATACTAGCTACAGGTACTTTTCAGAGCAAATGGGGACATGATGGGGGTATCACAGGAATCTGCATTTAGAAAACTCCATCGATTTCTGGATGCTATGCTCCCACATGCCAGTGAGCAGATATCTTTTCCCCTTCACCCTGAGGTGAGGGCTACCAATATGCAACACTTCTACCATATAGCACACTACCCTGAAGTACTGAGTGCCATAGATTGCACTCATGTACACATCAAGACACCACCTGGTGAGCAGGGTAGAATCTACATTGACTACAAGGGATACCACTCCATCAACTGTCAAGTCATGTGCAATGCCAAGGGGAGTTTCATGAATGTGTGTGCTGTCAACCCTGGCAGTTATCATAACTCCCTTATCTGGCACACATCACAGCTGTACAAGATGTTTGCTAGGGGGAGCAAACTACGGGGCCATTTAATGGGAGATGATAGCTACGCTCTGGAACTGCAGATGATGACACCCCTCAGAAATTCACACACATCCATGGAAGAATGTCATAATGAGGCACATGGACAAACTAGGAATGTCACAGAGTATGTGTTTGGACTTCTAAAGTCACAGTTCCGGTGCCTCAATACATCTGGTAGAGCCTTGCAGTATACTCCAGCCACATGTGCACAGATATTCACAGTATGTGTCATGCTACACAATCTTATCCTTCAGAAACAGCTGCAGCAGGATCAGCAAAGGGTAGGGATACACAGCTCCCCACTGGTGTCTAGATCAAAAGAGCCACAGTCACAGGAGGACTCGGAGGAGGACCCCTCTACTGATGTCCCTCTAGGAAGAGATAGGCATGCTCAGTACACCCTGGCTTTGGCTAAGAGACAACACATAGTACATTCACTGATGACCTAGGAACTAACACCTTACTCTTACATATATTAAAGTTGATGCCAGCCAACCCACACATCCTGTATCTATCCATGAATTTGCTGTGTACTGCTTGCATCAGACAGAGTCAGCCCTGAACTACAGCTGTGTCAACTGCACTTGCAAGGTAAGTCCATAACCTACACAGTAGTATAGTGGACAGTTATGTTATGTCATTGTAGCTGTGGACTGGGTACATTATGCAGCCAACTATATTGGGCTATTTGGACAGAAATTAAATCCACATGGGACTACAGACACCTATTAGACTAATATGTCACCATTTATAGTCGGTAAGCCTCATGCATGGAATATTCATGCAGTCCTACTGCAACAGATCACTGGTACATTATTCAAGGGCGATGTTAGAAAGTAAGGTTAAATGATAGTCAGACTAGTGTGTGTCCTAGCAGAACATGGGCTTTTGCTCCCCCACCCCTCAAAACAGCAATGTCCCCTTGTAACTGTCATAACACTAAGTCATCTATGCTGTGCGAGCATTTCATACAGTTAGCATGCCACACAGTATCAGGACAGTAATGTACAATTTGAACTTACATTTTATGTGTTAGTTAACTGAGAATAGTAAATGACATATTTATGCAGGTGATGGTGTGATGGTGTGATGAATAGATCCCCTGTTTGTCAAGCAGCCTCTGTGGCTCAAAGGGCTAAGGCAGATTGCTTGCGTGATGGTGTTCAGTGTTCTAATCTTTAGATATACAGATATTTTGCATGTTAAGCAGTAATAAGTAATGTTTTACAGACTGTGCCTATCTGTGTGCTATACTAGTATTAACCTATTTCACATATTAATTACACATTTGCATCTGCACTGTATATCTAAGACCTATTTAAAAAATCTTAGGTAATATTAGATAAGTCATTATCAGAATTGTAAAGGTTGGGACTTGAAACCATATATCAATATGGATATGTTGAAAATAGATCTAAGTTTCACATGTAATATGATGTACTATGACAATATAATAACAGCTATGAATGAAAAATTGTGCTGTGATGCAATTTATATAGATCTGACAGGGATATACACAAAATAGTGATCAATAAATTAAAACAACTAGGTACTGATGCACTCTTGATAAGATGGATAGCTGCATGGCTTAAATATGGGTCATGGGATGCATAATACAGCAATTGGACAAGTGAAATTCTTGGTTACAGTCAGGGTGTCCCACAGGGCTCTGTCCTAGTACCAAACTTGTTTAGATTTGTATTTAGACCTATCTTTTCCATTTGAGTTTTTCTATAGTCTGTATGCAGATGACTTGAAATTGAGTATACTGATTACATGTGTTGCAGATGGGGCATGTCTGCAAAATAACTTCATTAAATTGACCATTTGGCAGAGGAGCATAATATGCTGATAAATACATCAGAAATCAAGCATATGAGATTTGGAAGACATAAACAGAAAGGTGAATATTAAATACAACAAACAAATGGACCTGAGTATATAGGTAGATCCAGGTTTGCGTTTTTCTAATCATATCATAATCCTGGCCTGAAGCACAGCTAGGTATGGAGTCAGTTTATGGAACAGTAAATGTCCTTACATTCATTGCTGCAGTGTTCATTACAAATGGGATTCCCTGCCATGAAGCCAACCATCCGGCCAGTTTACCAAAGTCTATCATTGCTTTAAGGAACGCTGAATGCAACCTACACAGTCCTACTGTATCTGGATTGGAGGCTGGTGAGGATCTGGTGGGTAGCACGTCCAACGAGGCTTTGCAGGCATCCATTTTGGGCACTCAGGGGGAACCATGGTTGAATGTCTCTGAGGGGTATAGAGGGGTTCCTCAGTCTGTTTTTAGGGAAGAGGTTCCTACTACAGTTGTGGAATGCCTTCCTGAGTCTGGGCCTTCTCAGGTTTCTCAGATGGATGTCCCCTTAAAAAATAAACAGAAAACTAATTATGTTTCTTCTGCTCCTAGGGATCCAAAAAGTGAGTGGCATTCCTTTACTTAGGGTTGGTGTAGTACTTTACTGTCATTATGGCCACCTCAAGGGGTTTCAGTTTCTGCTCCTCTTTGGTCCTTTTCTTCCCCTAAAATGCCCAGAGTATTGAATTCTTCTTAGGAAGAGGTGGAATCTGATGATGACTCCCTTGCTTATTCTACCCAATTCCTTCATCTTTAGATTATGGGTCTGAGGATGAGGATTCACATACTCTAGATAATCCTTATGAGAAATTTTCTTTGAGGACACAGTCCCTAAGATGATGGAATGTTTTTAAATGGGATTGTGCCCAGATTTCGGATATCCATAAGAGGTACTGTGAGTTACTGCAGATGGACTCTCCTAAACCTGAGGCCATTCCTCCAGTGTTAGCTGCTTTATTGGATGATTTTTCCAATGCCTGTAAATCACCAGATTCTCTGCCCCCTGCTCCCAAGAAGTCTGATAGGTTTTATAAGGTGCCTGAGGATTGTTCCTTTTTGTTTAAATGTCCTGCTGCTGACCTCTCTGTGGTGTCTGTAGCCTCTGATAAGCCATCTCAATTGCTTCCTTCATCCAAGTTACTGCCTTTTGACAAGGACAGCAGAACCATGGATAGGCTGGGTAAGAAGGTTTATACTTTGGTTACCCTAGTTTTTAGGGTTATTAAATATCAGACCCATATCTCTAGGTATGTCTTGGCTCTTCTTTCTCAGGCTCATCAGCTTCTTTCTGACCTTCTGGACTCTGAGAGTAAATCTTCTGCTCTTTCCTTGCTTGGGACTTCCTCTCAAGTAGTTCATCATTCTATCAAATGTAGTTATGATGCAGAAGAAGCCTCGGCTAGGGCTGCTGCTTTTGGTTCAGTTCTGTGGAGATATTCTTGGCTTAGGCTTCAACCTTTGCCCAGAGATATTAAGGCTAAGTTGATGGATGTTCCTCTGGATAATAAACTTGTTTGATGAAGCAGCTTCTGATTTATGTCTCTTTTGTTCAAGGGAAGGCTTTACAGAAGCTTAAACATGTCTTTGTTTCTTCTGTGGGTAAATTTCAGCAAAACTACCCTTCCTAGCCAACCTTTGTTTGTAGGCAATCTCACCTCCTTCTAAAGGTAGAAAGAGTAGTAAATGGACTCCTCCTGCTAAGGCCACTCAGACTGCAGAGATTCTTAAGCCTTCCTTTCCTGGCAAACTAGGTGCTGTCTGACTATCCACCTGTTCCTAGCCACATTCCTCTGTCTTGTTGCCTTTCACTTTCTCTTCCTGTTTGGCTCAGAATCACCCAGGATTCTTGTTTCCATCAAATTTGGCAGGGGTACTTCATGGTCTTGATTTCCTGCCCTCCTTTTATGGGCATTCCTCAGCCTCCTCGGGAACAACTTCCTTTTTCCTTGAGACCTCATGTCTCAGGGTAATATTTAAGAGGTGCCTGTGTCCCAAAGGGGGAAAGGGTTTTATTCAAGAATGTTTCTCGTCCCCAGAAAAGAAGGAACTTGGAGACCTGTTCTAGACATCTCCCATCTAAACTCTTTTCTGAAGGTGCCTTCCTGTTGGATGTTGTCTCTTCAATCCCTTTTTCCTCTCTTGCTCTCTCAGGCCATTCTGTTGTCTCTAGACCTCAAGGATGGTTAATCTCCATATTACAATCCATCCTCTTTTCAGGAGATTTTTGCATTTCTCTGTTGCTTCCTGGCATTTTCATTTCTGTACTTTGCCCTTTGGCCTTTCTACTGCCCAAATGGTATTCACCAAATGCCTTGCTTCTTTGATTGCCTTTTGCAGGCCTCAAAGGATCCAAACCTTTCCTTATTTGGATGACCTGCTGATTCAGGCATCTTCTCCAGAGGTCTTTTTGCAAAATCTTCATTTTACCATTTCTCTTCTTCAGAGCCTGGGGTTCACAATAAACTTCAAAAAGACTCCCCCAACTCCTTCTCAGGATCATATCTATCTGGGTAGCAGGATTCAAACAGTGCCAATGTTGGCATCCCTGCCTCCTCCAAAGGCATTAACTCTCATTTCTTTCTTTCACTCTCTTCTTCTCCTAGCCTCTGTTACAGCCAGGGAGTTTCTGAGAGCTCTGGGGTTCATGGCTTTCACCATTCCTAGGCTTCCTCTGGCCAAACTCCACATGAGAAAGTTCCAGTGGTTTCTGAAGTTGGTGTGGCTTCAGCATACACATCCTCTAGACTTTCCTGTTCCTCTTTTCCCAAGTCTCAAGAAAGAACTTCTGTAGTGGATTCAGAAGTTGCCTCTGAATCCAGGGCTCCATTTTCAGCATCCTCTTCCCTCTCAGGATCTGTTCACAGATGCTTCAGATGTGGGATGGGGAGCAATGTTTGACTACCTAAGGGTTCAGGGAATGTGGTCGCCTCATCAGCAGAAGGAGCACATCAGCATCAAAGAGATGAGTGCTCTTATGCTGGCTCTTCAGACCTTTCATCCTCTCTTCTCTCCAGGGCCTCTCAAGGTATTCACAGACTATACCACAATCATGTGGTATATCAACAAAAGGGGGCATGTGATCTTACCGTCTTTGCTGGATTGCTCTTCTGGTATGGGATCTGGCATCAATATCAAGTGACACTTCAGGCACTTTGTATTCCTTCAAATCAGAAAATTGTGGCAGACAATCTGAGCAGGTCCTTCAGTCAATCCCATGAATAGATGCTTCACAAGGATGTGTTTCTGGACATTGTTCACCAGTGGGGTACTCCTCAAGTAGATCTCTTTGCCTCCCCTCTGAACAAACAACTGTTTTGTGCCAGAGTCCCAGGTCCTCTAGTATGGAAGGTAGATGCCCTCTTATTTTCTTTGAAGGAGATGTTTCTTTATGCATTCCCTCCCCTTCCTCTCATTCTGACAGTTCTGTTTAAGATTCAACAGGTTCCTCCCAAAATCTTGTTGGCGACTCCCTTTTGGGTGCAGCAGCACTGGTTCTCTCTAGATCTGCATCTAGCCAAGGGCAATCATCATAAGTTACCTCACAGGGTGGATCTCCTCACACAAGAGAAGGGGTCTCTCATCCATCCCCACCTGTCCACGCTTCAACTGACATTGTGGGTGATAGGATTTTGATCCCCCATAGAAACCATTTTTCTAAGGACATGCTGCATGCCCTTCCAGGAGGTCAGGAAACCTACTACTAGGAAATTGTAGTTGTTTAAATGGAAGAGGTCTTCTATTTGGTGTCTTTCTTGTGACCTAGACCCACTTTCTGTGGATGTTTCTTTGGCTCTGTCTTATTTGTGTGCGTTGCTCAGTGCTGGTTTGACCTATTCTTCTATTAAGCCCCACTTATCAGCTCTTTCTGATTGTCTGCTTTTATCTCCTTATTAGCTTCTAGATTTGAGGTTAATCAATTTTTTAAAGGCACCCTTAATATTAGACCTCCCTGGAAGCCTGCTCCTCCTCCCTGGGATTTTAATTTCGTTCTGGAAAAATTGACTTAACCTCCTTTTGAGCCTGCTGTTTCAGCTTCCTTGCAACATTGTTCTTGGAATACGGTTCTTTTGTTAGCTCTTCTGCCAGATGGGTGTCTGAGTTGCAAGCCCTTATGGCTTGTACACCATTTTTTGATATTTCATGAGGACAGGGTGTCCTGCACACTAATCCTTCTTCATGCCCAAGGTGGTTAATGAGTTTTCACTTAATCAGTCTATTAATTTACCTACTTTTTTCCCCTCTTAGCAATCTGACAGGGAGAGGGTGCTGCATACTTTAGATGTGTTTAGACAGCTCAGATTTTATTTGGATAAAACTAAAGCAATCAGAAAATCTGACCAGTTATTTGTTTCCTTTCATCCTTGGTCATTAGGTTTGGCTGTTTCCAAGCAAACTATTTCCACTTGGATTTCAAAGACTATTTCCTTTTGTTACACTTTTCATGGCGAGACCCTTCCTTTTTTTGTAAAGGCTCATTCTAGAGCTGTGGCTTCTTCTGGTGCCTTTTTCAAAGGCTTAGACGCTAATTCTATTTGTGAAGCTGCTACCTGGACTTCTGTGCATAACGTTACCAAACATTACCAGTTGGATGGTATCTCCAGAGCTAGGGCTGGTTTTGCAGAAGCCATTCTTCATGGCTTCTTAATGTGCTCTGCTGCTGCTTCCTCCTCACAAGTTTCTTCTTGAGCTTTGGCACTCTCCCATTTGTAATGAATACTGCAGCGGTGAATGTAAGGACATAGTCCAGTTGTGTAAAATCTTATCATAACAGTAGATGTCCTTGCCTTCACTCCCTCCCTCCATCCCCCCTTTTTTTTCCTACCTGGATGTGCAGGTTCTCCTTGGTTTTCCTTGGACTGCTGTTCCTACTGGGGCAATCAGTTCCGAGGATGGTATGCCTGAACATCACAGTTAGCAGGAACATTACTGTTACCAAAAGGAATGATAATACATATATTTGAATCAAGTTTAAGGCTATGACTTTGCCAACAATCATTTGTTCATGTAAGACCTTCTTATAAGATGTTGACATAATTTAGAGATTCTCTGACCACTCTCAGTTTGCAGGCATCAGCAAACCTTGCCAGCCACAGACATTTACTTTGTGTTTGTACTTTGAAGAAATGAATTCCAAACAGTAGAGGACCCAGGACTAAACCCTGCAGAACATCACTGGTTACAGCTCTGCTATTAGAGGTGGATTCCCCTATTTTGACTATATGAGTTCTATCAGTGAACAACTGACGACTCCTCTAATGATATAAGGGTTGATGCCTAGTTGATTGAGTTTGTCAGTGATGCCTGAGTGGAGGATAGTGTCAAACACCTTGGCTAAGTGCAGGTAGGCTGTATGCACAGATTTCCCATCATCCAGTTCCTTGGTGACTGTCTCAAAAAAGTCCACTAGGTTTAACAGGCATGATGTCCCTTTCACAAATCCAAACTGTGTAGGATCAACTCTTTGGAGATTAACAATATCTGTGCCGATAAGGTCTATGGTGATTTACCTCATGGTCTTTCAGATATGGCTAGTCAGGCTAATAGGTCTATTATTCCTGGGGTCAGTGGCTGCAAAACCTCTATGCAAGGGAATAACGGTGGCTGTTTTCCAGTCAGCTGGGATGAAGCCGGTGGTTACACTATGATTGCAAAGAGTTTCCAATGGCATTACTAATCCATGTTGGAACCCATATAGAACGCAGCCTGGGATGTTACCAGGTCCCATAGATGCTGTGTTTTTGTACTTAGTGAGACCATTTTCGACTTGCTATTTGGAAATACAAGGTAAGGAACAGGTGGTAGGGATAAAATGTGGTACATGTGGTGGGGACATGAGAGTGAAGTTTTCACTGAATCTGTCGGCCAACAGATTATCTGTGTCTACAGGCTCAGTACATGTGGTATCATTAACTATGAGTTATGCACAAATCTGGGCCTTTCATTTTAGGTTACATATGTAACTACAGAATGCCTTGTGGTTGTCCTTTGTGGAGGAGATTAATCTGGACCCATACTTTGTTTTGGAAGACTTCACAACGACTCTTATTTACTTGTTTAATCTGAAGAGGGAGTGCTTCCAGTTTATGGGTGCTCGCTCCCTCTTAGTCTAACACAGCAAAGTCTTCCTCTTATTGTAAAACCTGTTAATGGCAGGTGTCCACCAGGTTGGTTGGCTCTTCCATGAGGAGCTTGTTTTGCTCCTATCAGGTACAGCTGAATTTATACATGTGTTTGTATAAAGCATTGTTGTAGAGCTCGGCATAGTTGCTAGTTCCATCTGAGTGGGGAGGTGCAATGAATCTATTTATACCATCCCATAGGAGGTTATAATCTGTTTGGTGAATTTTTTTAGTTTATTTGCTGCAAGGGTCTGTCAGGTGTGATACTAACTTTGAATGAGACCAATTTGTGGTTAGATATCACCAGGGAGGACCTCACAGTGTGGGTGCTACAGTGGTCCCCCCATATTGGTAAGCCCCCGATCCAGTATGTTGTCTCCACTTGTGGGGGTGTCAACAAGCTGGTCCAAGGCATTAGAGTTCATGAAGTTGCATAACATTTGGGCAAGTGAGTTTGACCACGAGTAATCTACCCAGTCAGTGTGTAGTTAAAGTCACCCAAAGCCTTGGTGTTTGGATGTATCTTGATAGGCTTATGGAGATCCAAATAAGCAGAGTGAATGTCCTGATTCACGGAAAGGCTCCTGTAGCTGGCAATGACTTGAATAGGTGCCCTACAAACAGTCAATAGTACCTAAAGTGTATCCATGCAATCATACTGTTTAACCAATCTGGATGTGTATGTATCCTTAATGGACATTTATACACCACCTCCATTAGTTTGCACACCTTCAGTTTGAGGTCTGAACATGTGGAAGGAGGTGTAGCCTGCTATGGCTGTATTGCTCTCCTTAGCCTTGAACCAGGTCTCTGTGACTGCACAAATGTCTGCATTTTCCAAGGTGGGGAGAGCTTTGAGTGACCGCAGTTTCATATTGACATTCCTAGCATTTAGCAACATAACCTTGTTGTTGTTTGTAGATAGTGGTTTTTACATTGGACATTTTGTGCTTGAGACACTTCCAAAAAGGGCACTATGGGGGGTGGCAAGAGCCTTGGCCAATATTCAAAATCCCAGTTGTGAGAGATGAAGACCATCTCTGGCAAAGCATCAAGGTCTGTTGAGCATGTCATCCCAGACTGACAGATAGTAGATCCCCTTAGAATAACACCAGATGCTAAGCCAGTTATTGAAGTCAATTATTTTCTGTCTGTATTGAGGTATCATTCTAGGTGAAGGTAAAATTCAGCTGAAGGCTAAGGGTATACCTGCCTGAAACACACAGTCTGAGAGCTCAGTCATTTCTCTCTTTATACAGTCCAGAGAGGTGCATCTCAAGTTGTATATACCGACAGGAACTATGACGTAGTCATAATAGTGCCTGTTTTTGACAAACCTGGGTGCTTGTGTGATATGGTGTACCCTGGCACCTCACAGACAGCTAACCATGACCTTTCCCTTATGTAACCTGATGAAAGGGACATCAGTGTGTCTCATTATGTAATCACCTAAGACTAATGTGTTTGATTTTGTGTTTTGCCTTAAGAGTTTGACCAGTGAGACAGTGGTGTGTGAGATATTATGTGTACTGTGTTTTGAAGAGGTAGTATTATGTGTAGCATGCTTGCATTTGTGTTTTTAAGGTGTCTAGAGTTTAGGTATGTTTCTGATAAGGACCTCCACATATATGGGTATGTGTGATGTTGATTTGGGTGGAGTAGGAGGTGAGGTGTGCATGTTGGCCACCTGCTCATTGCCATATGTACTGACTGGTTTGTGAGACAGCATAGATTCAAAGTTTTTAATATAGTTGCATCTCTCACACATTCTGTTTGTGTGGAGTAGGAGTACAGGGTTGGGGATGCTGTCCACATCTCTTCAACAGTCACTGATAATGCCAGTAGCAATAGATTTGTGCTTGTGTATACGTCACAACAGGCCATGGTTAGGCAGTGGCCTGACAGATACTTAAATGTAGCATGTTATTACTTTTATGGTGTCATTCTAAGGTAAAACAGTACCTGACAGTGTGGGATAACATGGTAGATTGATTATGCTGCTTTGCTAGGCATATGACACTTGCATGAACCATAATCCTGCTAGTAGGCATTGCCACAATAGCATACATACAAATGTGACAATGTACAACTCCAGCAAAGTAAGGGTCATGCTGATATACCCCTGGAGTTCACAGCCTCAAACATACTCTCTGTAGGCACACTTTACTATAAAGATGTGGATGCCTGCACATGTAGGAAAAACTTGTTCAACTTTGCAGTAATTACTTTGCCCTTGCAAGTCTATAATGCCTGCCAAACAACCAGACAACAAATGGATGTTATCTGAAATGATGTGGGAACACAGCTTTGTATTCTACAAACATAAATGTACAGTATGACATACCTAGGACATATGGAAGGGACAGAAACATTGCCCAAAGGTGGCCAGTCCTCTGCACTAGGCCTCAAATACGTCGTGCAGATCTCCATCATTACACTCTTAAAGGTCAGGATGCATGAATTGCTGCAAAACTGTTACCTAACATGGATCACTGTTGCTGTGGAGCTTGCTAGAGCAACCCTGGACATCAATGTCACCTAATATTGAACAGTATATATTGATGCAGCAGCTGTGCTCCTAATCACCATCAGGTCAGTACCCTAGTCAAATCCAATGAGCCTCAGAACCCAAGGCATAATACATGCAAAAGTCAAATGATTGGTCTGGGTTCAGATCAAGGCATCTACCTGGAAAAGGCTACAGCAAGCCTACACAGCCTTGCATCATCTGGGACAAGTGTGTGAATTAACAAACAGGCTGTGGCCTGATTTTTTTCTTGAGCTTGGTGCTAGTATTTTGCTTCTGGTGAGATAAAACGAATAGGGGCTTTGTATCCCAGCAGAGTGAGGCCATGGTGAGACCAGCAGTAGTAGTAGCCAAGCAGCAGCAATTTAGGTGACTCCTGTCTTTCCAGCACTCTTCACAACGTAATTGTTTGTTTTCAGTAAGTACAGCTGATTAGTGTCTAACTTCAGAATAACTGCCTAAATACTCCATCCTTAACTTTGCACGGTGTACATCTTAGTTTCCCCTTCAGTGTTTGGCAGTGCTCTGTACAGACTCAAACATCTTGGATGACATTTTTCTTGAAAACCATGATGGAATTAACTCAAATACCGAGCTGCACACAGGACAGCCAGCATGTAGTGACAAGCACTGTCCCCATAGTTGAGGAACAGATACTCATGACATTGAGTGATATCCTCAATACAACTGTTTCATCAATATAAAAGGATCTGTTGCCCTGGATATGAGGTTTCCCACTGTGACCATTGCCACCTTGGTGGATATGGGCATCCTGAGGCAATGTAGAAATTGCTCCATGTTTACCGACAACCACTTCATTCTTAAACAGACTGATAGGGTATGTGAGGGATGTATATATGCAATGTCACAGGAGGCAAAGCTCTCACATAAAAGTACTCCTAATGTCAATAAGGTAGTAAGTGGTACACACGCCACACCCATCACACAAAATTCAAAGCAAACATGAGCTGAAGCACTGACATGTAACCTTTATAAATCACAAAGACGTCATAGAGAAAGTCCAGATAACAAATACCCTCAGCAACTCCATATGTAAAAACAACACACATATCAACACATAGAGCAGCACGTCATGAAGAACCAACCTATAAGCCCATAAAGCAAGCCAACACACAATCCAGCATTCTAGTCATTTCAGAGTTCATTGTGAGACACACTGATGTCGCTGTCACCAAGTTGAATAAGGAGAAATGCATGGTCACTTGCTTATCAGGGGCTCTGATTCACCACATTATGTATGCACTCATGTGATTGGGCCACAAGTAACACAAACGCATGTCAGAGATACAAGTGTATTAACAGCCTGGAATGCATGTTCTCCCACCCACCAATCAGTACATATGACAATGAGCAGGTTGTCACCATGTACACCACACCTCCCACTTCATCAAAATGCACATCACACATGCCTACATATGTGGAGGTCCTCACCAGAATCATACATAAACACCACAGACCTCCCAAACAAGAACATAAGCATGGTACACATAATAGTAAAACAAGCATATTAGTCATATAGAATTCTGTTTTGAGACAGACAGATGTCCCTCTCACCAGGGTGGATAAGGAGGAGGTCACGGTCAGCTGTCTGTCAGGTGACATGAACCACCATATCACACATGCAAGTACTGTTATGACTCTGTCATAGTCTATGTTGGTGTGAATGACTTGAGATGTACCTCTCTGGACTATATGTAGAGAGACATGACTGAACTGTCAGACTATATGTCTCAGGCAGGTATGCCCCAACCTTAAGCTCCATTTTACCTTCACCTAGAATAATGCCTCAGTACAAATGGAAAATGATTGACCTCAATAATTACCTCAGTTTCTGGTGTCATTTTAAGGTGATACAGTATTGTTAAGCCTGGGATGACAAGATCAGCAGACCCTGATGCTATTCCAAACATGGTCTTTATCTGTCAACCCTGGGATTTCAGCTACTGGCCAAGGTTCTTGCCATCCCCATAGTGACCATTTTAGGCAGTGTCTCAAGGACAAAATCCCAAACATGAAAACTACATATTACAACAACCTCAAGCTTATGCTGCTAAATGATTGGTGTCTTAACAGGAAACTGCACTCACTGGAAACAATCCTCACTTTGGAAGAATTACACATTTGTGCAGTCACAGTGACCTGGTTCACGGCTATGGGGAACACCCATTCATAATGGCCAACACCTCCTTCCACACATTCAGACCACAAACTGAATGTGTGAAAATTTAAGGAGGTCATTTTAGATCAGACTGTATATGCTGTGTCTTTAAGAAGCATATCAAGGACTGAGCGTGCATATATAAATACTGGGCACGTGCTATTCCCAGTGCCACTTTGAGAGTTCAGTCAGAGAGTGAGCATGTATGATTGCAGTAGTTAGTTTGTATATAAGTTACTTAAGTTAAAGTCAGTAAACATCTATCTTGATGTGTTTGTAGATAATAAAGCTGTTTGAACAGAACCCACAAAGACTCTTCTATTGTGTCCAAAGTCAGAGAGTGACATGGTGTCAGAACTGAGATCACAGAGAATACTATTCGGAGCCATGAGGTCAAGAGATGACAGTGAAGTTAAACTAAGCGAAACGAGCACGAAAAAGAGCCAGAAAAGAATCAATGGTAATGGGAATTCATACAAACTGCTTATTTTATAAAAAAGATAAAACAGAGCATTACAAAGGCACAAAACACATTATTAAACAAGAGGAAGGCACAAAAAGGTTATTAACTAAGAGGAATGCTTAAAATTAAGATATTTGAGAAAACTATTATCAGAAAAGTAAAATGAGCATGTTTAAAGCAAAACAAGTATGTTTAAGGGAAAATGGGCATGTTTAGAATAAGACAAGCACTAAAAAAGTACAATGGGCATGAACAGAGATTAAACGAGCAAAACGAATATAATAAAGGGCAAAAAGGGCACATTAATCAAAATAAAGCAAGGCGACTGCATATGTTTTGGCAAAGTGCTGTGTTTGGGCATAACTATCAAGGGCATAAGTAGAGTTATTTGAAGTATCTCAAAGTGTGTAAAAGTGCTTACAGTATGTTCTTATTACTGAGTATGTATTCCAAAGAGTTTGTTTGTGAGCAAATTGCAACTATTTTGTGAAGTACTGTCAAAGTATAGCCATTTTGAAAAGTCTCTTGTGCTGGGTGTGTCTTCACAAAGTGTCGCCATTATACAGTGTTTCTTGCATTGTGAAGAACTGCTTAGCAAGGTACCCCATTTTGGGGAAATTTCAGTGTATTGTGTACAGTCTATTCGCAAACTGCAATTACTTCGAAATGTTATTGACTCTGAGCTTCTCTTGCTCAGTTCATTCACATCTTGCAGTTATTTGATATGTTTCTTACATTAAGAGGCGATATCTTGCAATACAATAATTTCAAGAGTATTACAGTGCCCAAGAGACTCATTTTGCAAATTTCAGTTACACAAAGGCTTGTTGAGCTATTGGGCAAAGTTAGAAATACTGGCATAAATTTTTGGCATACATGTATGTGTATGCAGGATTACATACACATATGTGTATGTGTATGTAATCCTGCAGAGACCTGCATTAGTAGTATCCAGACAGTAGCCATTCATGCGACTCCCCTCTTTTTATCATTCTTGACAAGACATTTCTTTATTTTTCAGTAAATACTGCTTGATTTCTTTCTAACTTCAGAATATCTGCCTAAATACTTCATCCTTAAATTTTCAGGGTCTATATATTAGTTTCCCCTCAAGTGTTTGGCAGTGCTCTGTACAGACTCAGACACCTTGAGTGACATTTTTCCTGTAAAAAGGAATATATAAGGAAACAGCTCCAGTACTTAGTAATAATGACCATCCCTCCTGGCATATCTAAAGGTCAGTTTCCTGTGCTTTCTTGTATTAACCTGTTGAACTTGGGCATTTTGAGACAGTGTAACAACTGCCTCATGTACACAGACAACCCTCTCTTCTTACCTCCAAACACTCAGACTTGTGAGAGATGCACTTATTTATCCAAATTCGAAGCCATGCACTCTCAAGTCAAGACCGGAATAGCTGGTCAAGAGAAGCTCAACACCTCCACCACACCACATGCAACAAATAGCCCTCCAGAACACCCACCATCACAGCTCTCGCATAAAAACTCAAACCACACACCCACCTTCAAGGAGACTCTTAATAGAAATCTACCCAAACAGCAGAGACCTCCAAGGCAGAAATGCACTCGACCACCACAACACAGCACAAACCACAAGACACATAGCTCACCTACACAGTGTGCCCCTCAACCTAAGCCCCTAAGGTAAAACAGCTTGCCCAATACACTAATCATAGGTGACTCAACAGTGAGGCACACTGATGTCCCACTCACTAGGTTGAATAAGGAGAAGGTAACAGTCAACTGTCTATCAGGTGCCAGAATCCAACACATAGCACATGCACTCAAGTCACTCAACAAGTACAAGTATGACTCTGTCACTGTCCATGTGGGTGTGAATGACCTGAGATGCACCTCCCTGGACTACATGAAAAGAGACATGGAAGATCTCTTGGATTATGTGGCCCAGGCAGGTACAACCTAGCCCTGAGCAGCATCCTACCATCACCCAGAATGATACCGCAGTACAAGCAAAAAATGATTGACTTCAACAATTGGCTAAGTTTCTGGTTTCATTCTAAGGGGATCCAGAATCTGTCTGCTTGGGATGACATGATAGACAAACCTCGATGCTTTGACAGAGATGGCCTGCATTTTCACCCCTGAGTTTCCAGATACTTGCTAAGGCTCTTGCCACCCCTATAGAGCCATTTTTAAGCAATGTTCCAAAGACCAAATTACTACCATAACAGCTATAAATAAATGCAATCTGAGGGTCTGGCTGCTTAACGCTAGAATTCTAAATGTCAAGATGCACTTGCTCGAAGCACTCCTCAAAATGGAGAACATCGACATTTGTGCTGTAACGGAGACCTGATTTAAACCAGCAGAAAGCACCCCTGTGCTACCAGCCTATAACTCATTCCACACCTTTTGACCCCAGAACATGGACCAAAGCTCCAAAGGCGGTGGTGTCTCCATATTCATAAAGGATATACACACCTCCAGACTAGTAGCCCAGCATAATACATCTGAGATACTTCAGGTAAAACTAGCATTCGGTAAGACAGCGATTCAGGTAGTAGTCTACTATTGGTCCCTAACCATGTCCCAAGACTGTATCTCACTCCACATTCCTAAGTACCCTGGAAACTATTAGGGTCCAACCCAACACTCTT
Source organism: Protopterus annectens (assembly GCF_019279795.1). Classification (NCBI taxonomy): domain Eukaryota; kingdom Metazoa; phylum Chordata; order Ceratodontiformes; family Protopteridae; genus Protopterus; species Protopterus annectens. The sequence continues at coordinate 42,921,900 of NC_056727.1, read as the reverse complement.
ATACTAGCTGACTTCAACTACCCCTCCATCAACTGGGAAAACTACTCATGCACCAATACACTGGCCCAACGCTTCCTGGAATTCATCAATTCCAATGCCCTGGACCAGTTCATTCTTACCCCCACTAGAAGAAGCAACATCCTTGATCTGGTTATTACTAACATGGGTAACCATTGCTCTACACTAATAGTCAATTCCTCCCTGGTAAGATCCGACCACAAACTAATCACCATAGAAATCCTCATCTCACCCACACCCCCTGCAAAGGTAACCACCATGAAAAACTTCTCCAAAGCTGACTTTGGGCTCCTAAAAACAGAGGTGGCTAACTTCATGGCACCCATGTCAATGGAAAATAGATGCATGACTGCTGAATCATACACCAATGCACTGTATGAACACAATACATAAATGCATGAAATTAGCCATACCCAACAGAACCAAGACGCTCTCCTCCAAAAAAAGGAAGCCAATCTGGTGGTCCACTAACATTAATAAACTCTACAACAGAAGAAAGAAAATGTTGCAGAAAAAAGTGAAGTCCCAAGACTGGAAAAACTCCCTTATTCACCTCAACAGAAAGTTGAGATCCCTCATCAAACGTCTAAAGCCAGCTATGAAGGCAGAATTGTGGCAGACACTAAAAATAATCACAAGGCCTTCTATAGTTATATCAAGAATATCCATGGCAATACCCAGGTTTGCTCTGAGTTACTGCACAATGGTACTTCCTATACTGAGCCAACAGATATTGCCAACATACTGGACAGCAGATTCAGTGCCAACTTTACTCCCCCCTCCCCCAAAAGGACCAATCATAATACTGGACGAATGCCAGGCACCCAACATTACTGCAGCACAGGTTAAAGCTGCATTTCCCAAGGCCAAGAATACAGCTTCCGTGGGACCCGACAATATCCCTGGTTGTGTTCTACATGAACTACAAAGTGAACTGGCACCACATATGTGTGCCCTATTCAATCACAGCCTCACCTCAGGCTTTGTCCCTACCAAATGGCACACTGCTACAGTCATTCCTCTCCATAAAGAGTGAGTGACTACAGACCCTGTGAATTATCACCCCATTAGCCTGATGAGTCTGATATGTAAGTCTATGGAGTGCATTATCATGTACCTAATTAACAAGGATATAGGGAATCTCCAAACTCTAGATCCCTCACAATTTGGTTTAGTGAAAGGTAGATCATGCCTGCTCAACCTGGTTGACTTCTTTGAGTCAGTCACCAGAGCTGTGGATGATGGCAAAGCAGTTGATACAGCCTACCTCGATCTGGCCAAGGCCTTTGATACCATTCCCCACTCAGGAATTATTGATAAACTCACCAAAATAGGCATCAACCCCTATATATCACTATATGGGTTGCAAATTGGCTCACAGATAGAACCCACAGTGTGAAAGTAGTGGACTCCAAGTTAGACTCCTGATCAGTCACGAGTGGAGTCCCACAGGGATTCGTCTTGGAACCTTTCCTGTTTGACATCTACTTCTCAGAAGTCCAGGCTAACATGGAGGGACTCTGGCTGATCAAGTTTGCAGACAACTGAAAACTGGGAGCCATTATTAACTCCTCAAGTGATGTAGACATCCTACAGAAAGGCCTCACTGAGACCAATGACTGGAGTTGAAACCATGGCCTTAAGCTTAATGGCAAAAATTGTGTCGTCATCCCCTTTGGGAAAAACTCAGTTCTCACTAATTAGCACATTGATAGGACCCACTGAACACTGAAGGCGTTATAAGAGATCTGGGAACACAGGTTGACAGCAACCTCTCCTTCAACCACCACATTGCCACTGTGGTCAGAAAGTCTTATTACCAAGGGTTTTGTATTCAGGAAGAAAGAGGTCATCATGTCTCTCAACCCTTCCATCATTAGGTCAATCATCGAGTATAATGCCCCATTTGGCATGTACCTCACTAGACACATGCAACAGCTGGAAAGGCCACAAAAGTACCTCATGAAGAGGATCCTAGGCCTTAAACACATGTCATACATGGACAGACTAAAAAAAAATACAGCTATTCTCTGTCTCATATCGTCTACTAAGAGGCAATCTCTGCTTGACTTACAAAGCCATATCTGATCCAGCTCTGTTAGAAATGTTACATCTAAAGAAATCCCAATCCCTCTGCACCACATGCTCTAGAGACCTCAATCTCCTTACTACAACCAACAGAACATGCTGGAAGGACAAGTTCATAACCCAGAGACTGCCCATGCTCTGGAATAGACTTCCCATACATGTCAAGCAAAGCACATCACTGGCCCTCTTCAAGAGAAATCTTGATAAGTGGATGGGAAATAGAAAGCTCACCTGGGGGATCACTCCAGTGGCTCTACTTGAAAGATACACTGGGAACTAACGTCTGGTGGCACAATGCCAGGGCACTTCTATGGGCTAGGCTTGAAAAGGTTCCAGGGACATTAGCCTAGTATACACCTATGAACCTATGTGTTTGTGCTTATTTGCAAAACCCTTCACTGGTATGTGTTAATATGGCAGATGAATTTTGAAAGCCCTTGTCATTTGTATTTGATCAGAATATTGGAGAGAATTGAAGAATATTTGAGCAAGAGTACGATATTTTTATACAAGCAGCTTATTGAGATAAAGATGCAGGCACCAAGGCATTCATTTCGCTAAACATAGCTGATTCAGAGGCCATAGAAAGAGAGCATTCATTTGTGTATGCACCAGCAGTATATGAGAGAGAAGGTGAAAATCATCATGTTGTTGTACAGGCAGAATCAAGGAAAGACCCTGAGTGAAGCACAAGTTCAGAGAAATGTGTAACCCCCAGACAAATATTACATTAGAGAAGCATTTGTTTTACATGACAGATTAGAAACCAGGGGAAACTTTTGCAGTTTATATAAGTGACCTGAGAAACAAAGTCAAAATGTGTCAGTTTGGTGACTTAAAAGATGAGTTACTAAAGGACAGGCTTGTGTGGTATTAATAGTGCTGCTGTGAGAAATATTTTGCTTTGCGACAATGATTTAATGTTTAGTAAAGACATTGAGATTTGTCAAATCCATTCAAAGATATCATTTGCAACAGTAGACCAAGGTAGTTTCAGGTATTGGATTTAGCTGAAGTGGTTCCTTTTGCAAATGTGCTTTAGTACTGTTACATATTGAACAGGAAGAAAGAACACTATCAATGTCTTTTGATAAGGAAGGCGAAAATACTAGTTCTCTAGCCCTTCTCTTAGTGGATAATAAACCTGGGTGACTATGATGCAAAATCTGTATATATTTATGCTGTAAGGAAGTAGGAACAACAATTTTAGGACCTTTGAAAATAATACCATCTTCCATCAACAATTCATCTCTGTAGGGAAAATATGATTACACCTCAGGTATACACTAGATTGTTTTACCGGCCATTCAACACTGATGTAGTGACTGAGCTTTTGTGAAATTGGATCAGTCATAGTGTGATCTCTCAACTCATCAAGTCTAGTGGTGGAAATATTATGGACTGACATTACATCAAAGTCAAAATTTTCAGCATCAGACTGTTCTGTTGTACTTCTAGGTGATCTGGATAAAGAATCAGCCAGATAAAACAATTTACCTTTAGTGTAGACCATTTTGAAATTGTACTTTTGCAATCTGAGCATCATTCTTTGTAATCTCACTGGACAGAATGCACAGGTTTCTTTAGAATAGTAACTAGAGGCTGATGATGAATTTCAATTTGAGTATCTCGACCATAAATATAATCATGAGACTTGGAAAATGCAAAAACTATTGCTAGAAGTTCTTTCTCAGTTTGAGCATAATACATCTCAGTTTGAGTAAGTGTCCTAGATGCACAGGCTACTGGTCTGCCCTCTTGTAGAATAACTGCACCAAGACCAAGATTAGAAGCATCACAGTATACGACAGCTGGTTTATTCACATCATAGTACCTTAATGTAGGGGGGGGTTGCAATTTTCTGTTTAAGGTCATCAAGCGCTTTCTGAGGATGTTGTAACCATGACCATACAACATCTTTCTGTGTTAGCTCTATTAACGGTGCTGTCAACTCACTGAAATCTGATATAAACTTGCCCAAATACTTGACCGTGCCCAGAAAATGTTGTAAACTCTGCACGTTATCTGGTGATGACATCTCTAAAATATCTGTTTGTCTAGCTGATTCAGGTTTTAAGCCTGTACTTGTAAACAAATGTCCTATGTAGGTTACTTCTGGAAGTCTGAATTTACACTTCAGAGGATTGCACTTCAAAATTTACTGCGCTCTGTCTAGAACTTTCTTGAGGTTTCTGTCATGCTCAGCTTTGCCATTGCCTCCAACTAGTAGATCGTCTACTATTATGGCACAAGGATAACCTGAAAAAAAATTTGGTCCATTGCATGCTGAAAGACTTCACTTGCAGAATGTACTCCAAATGACATCCTTAGAAATCTGTATCTGTCAAACGGGGTACTAAAAGTAGTTAGAAATGATGATTTGTGATCAAGCATCACTTTCCAAAATGAATTCTTTGTATCCAAAGCAGAAAATACAGTGACACTTGGTATTAGAGCTGCAACCTCCTCAACTGTGTGCATTGGATAATAAGGCCTCTTTAATGCTTTGTTCAAATCTCTAGGGTCACTGCATATTCTGACTTCATCTGAGTCTTTATATTGAGCGGTTACCATGGATGCCACCAATTCAGTTGGTTCTGTGACTGGACAAATCACACCTTGCTGCACCATCTTGTCCAACTGAGCTTTGACTTTATCTTGCATAGCTTTTGGAACTCTTCTTGCTGGTCTGACCACTGGATTGACTTCTGGGTCTAACAGCATGGAATACACAATTGGAAGCTTGCCCAACTTGTCATCGAAAACATCTGCATACTCTGAGAAAATAGCTTCTGCAAAACTTGAACTTGGAACTGCACTCACATGATGAACTTCTTTAGCAAAAGAAAGCAGATTCATTCTCATAGGTTCATAGGTATGTACTAGGCTATCGGCCCAAGGGCCTACGTAAGCCTAGCCAACAAGGTTCCCTGGCTTACACCACCCAAGAAAGTTATTTTTCTGTGCCACTGTCAAGCAGAGACACAGAAGTGATCCCTGGGGTGTATTTCCTATTTCCCATCCACTCATCAAGATTTTCCAAGCTATCTTTGAGACCTAGTAAAGATCGCATCTGACTACATAGAATAATAAGCTGTAACAGTTCTCTGCAAATAACAGGGACGTATTACTGAACCTTCTGTTTGAATTTCTTCATCTCCATATGCAACAAGTCTCACACTTCTGGTTACTTTGAGTTGTTTGTTAGTTCTCACTTTTGCAAATGTATCTGCTGATATAACACTGCACTTTGATCAAGTGTTTACTCTGAGCTCTGTGGAGTTCCCATTAATCTGAACTGTGCAAAACACTTCACTCCTTGTCAATGCATTTACTGCATCAACTCTTTCTCCCAATACTTATACATCATCTATGTAGAAAGCTGATTGTTTTGGCTCTATTTGATTGACTTGTTTTATTGTATGACCTTTCTTTACAACTGTGTGAGGCTTACTTGATTTGCAAAACTTTTGAAAGAGGTTTCATTTCTTACACTTATGGCACTGATGACCATGTGCTAAACATTTCTCTCTTTTAGATTCATGGTTTGCACCAAAATTTTGACAGTGAACAATAAAGCTAGACTTGGGCTTTGCTGACCCACGCTTGTATGGTACTGAGATGGTGGTGGAGCTTGCACTTCTCCTAGAACTTTTTGGAAAACTCAGCACCTTCTTTGGAATTTTTGTGGTTGCTAAGTGCTTTGGCCTGTTTCTGCTTGCCATGTGTTGCATACTGTCTGCGTTTGCTCTGGAGCTTACTGAAACTATGCTTTTGTCACTTGTAAGCATGTTCGTATGCCTTTCTGTTACCTCATGGATCTGACAAATCTCTATTGCTTTGCTTAATGTCAAATCACTGTCATGAAGCAGAATCTTCCTCACTGCAGCACTATTAATACCACATACAAGTCTGTCCTTTATCAGCCCATCTTTCAAGTCACCAAACTGACACATTTTGGCCTTATTCTTCAAGTTAGTTATATAAGCTGCAAATGTTTCCCCTGGCTTCTAATTTCTTGTGTAGAACAAATGCCTCTCTAATGTAATATTTATCTGGGGGTTGTACATTTCTCTGAACTTACTCTTCAAACACTCTGGGTCTTCTCTGAAATCAGCTTGTACAACAATATAGTGGTCTGCACCTTCACCTACATACACTGCTTATGCATATACAAATTATTGCTCTCTTTCTATAACCTCAGATCCTGCTAGATTTAGCAAAATAAATGCCCTTGTGCATGCATCATTATCTGTATAGGCTGCTTGTATAAAAATATCGTACTCCTGCTCAAATATTTTCCAGTTCTCTGCAATACTCTGGTCAAACACAAGTGGTTGTGGTTTTCAAAATCCATCTGCCATATTAACACATATCAGCGAAGGGTCTTGCATGTACACACGCACACACACACACACACACACACACACACACACACACACACACACACACACACACACACACACACACACATATATATACGTGCATAAGTAATTGGCATGAACATTCAATTTGGCTAATGCTCTTCTGCTTTATATCTCTGCACTTTCTTTCTTTGTGATTATCAGTATTGTGTGAATGAATAACCACTTAGTGCTTTCACTTAACTGGACTTTGCAAAATAAACCTCTTGGGCTTCTCTATACTTTATTGCACTTTGCAAAATACCTTTTTAAATTTCTTAATGCTTCTTTGTGCTTTACGAAATAGCTTTTTAAATTTCTCTATGCTTTATTTTACTTTGAAAATAACTTTTGTAACGTTCTCAGTGCTTTACGAAACTCAGTGGAATAGCTTTTCGCGGACTTTGCAATACTTTTATGAAATTTTCGAAGGTAGAAATGCTAAAATCATCGGCGTTCGGAATTGGTAAAGACAAAAATGTGAAGGTAGTTGCTTGGAAATTTATCAATGAAGGCAGGCATGGAACAGTCATGCATTATCACATATTAAAGTAGTCGCTTTAAGAAACATTCAAGAACTTTGTAATACAACTGAGCAATTCATGAACACTGCAATATTCTTGTAATCTTTTGTAAGAAACACCTTTCTTTAATGCAAGAAACTTATTAAGCAATTGCACAATGCAAATAATCAGATTTTGGTTGCCCAAATTCAATGTCTTTTGAGGTATGAGCACTCAAATGACTAGATACAATAAACTGAAATGTTCCCAAAATGGTGGCACCTTGCCAGGCAACTCTTTACAGTACAAAAAGCACCCTGTAATGGTGGCACTCTGCGAACAGCCACACCCAGCACAAGAACTTTTCTTCAAACAACCCTGCTTGAATTGAATTACATGAGATAGTTGCACTTTACAAGCAGTGAACTCTTTGAAATACATGCACAGTAACAAGCACACACTGTAAGCACTTTTACACACTGAGATACTTCGAATGACTTTTATTACTTTTCTGATACCAAAGTCAGTTATGCACAACCACAGCACTTTGCCCAGCATAGCAGTCACCTTGCTTTCTTTTTATCTACTTTGTCCCTTTTCTTTTCTTACTATTATTCTTTGTGCTCGTTTAAACCCTTTTCCTTTTTTATGCCGAGCACACATTTTGTTTTGTGCTCATTTTACTCTAAACATGCCCAGTTATGCCTTAAACACACTCTTTCTACCTTAAACATGCCCATTTCATGCTTTAACATTCTCCTTTCATTTTAAACATACTCATTTTGTACTTTAAACACTTTTGTTTCATCAAACACTTTTATCTTAAACATTTTCTTTAGTTAACACACTTTTTTGAGCTTTCTGCTTGCCTGATAACGTGGTTTATCCCCTTGTAATGCATTTTCTTGCTTCTTTCCATTGAGCAAACAATTTGTGTTGCTTTTCTTTACCTTTGATTCCTTCTGGTTATGCTTGCACTGTTTTCTCTTGGTTTTACCTTTGCTGTCACCTTTACATATTGTGGCACCAAATGTTCTGTTCTTTTCCATCCTGGTTCAGATACCATGTTGCTTTCGTGTTGGTACAAGAATAAATGAGTCTTCATAGGTTCTGTGTAAGCAGTTTATTCTATACAAACACATTACTGTAAAGCTTATTTGACTATGGCTAAGTAACTTATATACAAACTAACTGCTGTGATCATACATGCTTACATACTGGCTGCTTCTTCAAAATGACACTAGGGATTGCACATGTCTGGAATATATACATGCACTCACAGCCTTGCACACTTACTTAAAGACATAAGACATAGCGCACACATGCTACACTCTCATCTACAGCGGTCACCCAGGTTCTGCATCCACTAAGAGAAGAGCGAGAGAATTAGTATTTTGGCCTTCATTACTGAAAGACATTGATAAAGTACTTTCTTCATGTTCAGTATGCAATTGTACTAGACCACATTTACAAAGAGAACCACTTCAGATAAATCCAGTTCTTAAACTACCTTGTTCAACAGTAGCCACTGATATCCTTTAGTGGGACAGTCAACACTACTTAGTATTGGTAGACTCTTATTCGAATTGGTTTGAGATTGACTTACTACCAAACTAACATCCACTACTATTATTAATAAGTTGAAACATAATTTTTCAGTCCATGGTAGTCCGCACAAAGTTATTTCTGACAATGGTACTCAAATTACTAGTCAGCTGTTTCAGAAATTTGCAAGAGAATGGGACTTTGTACATGTTACTAGCAGTCCTGAATATCCACAGTCAAATGGACTAGCTGAACATGCAGTACAGAGTGCAAAGCAATTACTTGGAAGGTCAAAGCATGATAACACCAATGTCTTTTTGAATTTACTTAATCTCAGAAACATACCCCGTGATGATATTCTTGGCTCACCTGCTCAAAGACTTCTACCCAGGCAAACTAGAATGATGATACCTATTAGTTCCAGTTTATTGAGTCCTAAAGCTAAGAACAACAGAACTATCAAGGCTCAATTATTCAAGAAACATTCTATATAGAAGTCCAGTTATGATAAATTGAGCAGATTTCTTCTTCCATTGAGGGCAGGAGAGACAGTGTGAATACAAACGTCGAAAGGCTTCAACCAGATTTGTCAAGTTACAGGTATATGTGCTGAGCGGAGATCCTACCTTGTAGAATCTGAGGGTGTGGAGTACAGGAAAAACTGCAATTATCTTCTTCCTGTACCAGAATCATCATTGCAGCAATTTTCTTGTGATACAGACTCTAGATCTCAGAGTGAACCAAATGTTCCAGTCCCAGAGTATGTTTCAACCTCTAATTCCATTCCTGAATATGTTCCAAATACTTCCAAGGTTGAACATTCTGTAGCGACAGCTCCAGTTGGCAAACCCAATTTCCAGTTTTATGTCACATGATATGGTTGAATATCCAGGCCCAGTGTGAAATATGCAGCAATGTGGACTTAACTGTATATATGTACCTAGTCTTGTATAAATGCATGATAAAGAACTACCTGTGATATTTGCATGACAAATAGATTCATAATATCGCATTATCTATTTCTCAAAGGAGGATATAGATCAAAGTGTATGTGATGTGTCTTTAAGAAGCATATATAAACACCAGGCATGTGCTATTCCCAGTGCTATTTTGAGAGTGTAGTCAGAGAGTGAGCATGTATGATTGTAGCAGTTAGTTTGTGTATAAGTTCTTAAGTTAAAGTCAGTAAACTTCTATTGTGATGTGTTTGTATATAATAAAGCTGTTTGAACAGAACCCACAAAGACTCTTCTATTGTGTCCAAAGTAGGAGACCGACAGCGGTGTTTCCACAGTCATTACAAATGAATACACATCCAGATCGGTTACACAGTAGGATTCCCTTGGAATACTTCAGGAGCAATTAACTGTTGGTAGGACAACTGTTCATGTCATTGTCAGCTACATTACCCTCCCTGTGAATCAGTACAAGCACTCTGCCTATTTGGATCTACTTAAGTCTATTAACATACATCCAAACACCCTGGCTTTGTGCAACATTAAATACCCATCCATTGACCGGGTAAATTACTCATGGTGTAAATCACTTGCCCAAAGGTTCCTCAACTTCATTCACTCCAATGCACTGGACCTCCTGGTTGACACCTCCACAAGTGGTGCCAACATCCTGGATCTGGTGTTCATAGCCCCCCCACCAACCATCAAATAAACTAAAACACTTCTACAAATCATATAATTATCTTGTATAGGATGGTATAGATAGCTGTACTGCACCTCCCTCCCTCAGATGGAACTGGCAACTATGGCCAGGTCTACACCAATGCATCATACAAACACCTGTTTAACTGCATTGACTCAGTCATACCTGATAGCACCAAAACAAGCTCTGCAAGGAAGAGCAAACCTTCCTGGTGGACAACTGCCATTAACAGGCTTTACAATAAGGGGAAAAATAGCTGTCTAGGAATAATAATAATAATAAGTGAGTCCTAAACTGGAAACACTCCCTTACTCAGCTTAGACAAGCCAATAAGAATTCTTGTAAAGTCCTCACAAGCAAAGTATGAATTCAAATAAACTTCGCCCACAAAGGAAAACCAAAAAGTGTTATTTAGTTACATCTGTCTCCTAAAAAGACAGGGCCAGATCTGTGCTGAACTGGTAGTTAATTCTAGCACATATACTGAACCTGTGGACATAGCTCACCTGTCAGCTGACAGGTTCTGTGAATACCTCACCCTCTGTCCCCACCACATGTACCCCATGACATACATACCACCCGTCCCCTACCTTGTATCTCTAAAGAGCAAGTCATAAATGCCCTCGCTAAGGTTAAACACACAGCATCTCTGGGATCTGATAACATCCCAAGCTTCGACCTACATGGCCTCCAACAGGAATTATCAACAACATCGGGTACTCCTTTCAAATGTAGTCTAAGCACTGGCTTTGTCACAAATGAATGGAAAACTACCACCATTATTCCCTTGCACAAAGGTGGTGCTTCCACTGACCCAGGTAAATATAGAGCTATTCACCTGACTAGCATTATCTGCAAGGCCATAGAGTGAATTATCATGGACATTATCAACAAAGATATAGGTAAGCTCCAAACAGCTGCCATTAGTCAGTTTTGATTTGTTAAAGGGAAATAACACCTGTGAAACATTGTGGACTTCTTCAAGACAGTCACCAAGGACCTGGACAAGTGGAAATTTGTGCATACAGCCTACCTAGATGTAATCAAGGTATTTGACACTATCACCCACTCAGGCATCATTGACAAAGTCACCCAGCTAGGTATCAACCCTTATACCGTTAGATGGGTCACTAACTGGCTAAGTGATAGAACCCATAGAGTGAAAATAGTGGAATCCACCTCCAATTGCAGACGTATAACCAGTGTTGTTCCACAGGGATCTGTCCTGTAACCGCTGCTGTTTGGAATGTAGCTCTCCAAAGTACAAGCTAAAATTTAATGTCTGTGGTTGACAAAGTTTGCTGATGACTGCATCATAGTCATAGAAGCTCCAGATGATAACAGCATCTTACAAGAGGCACTTACATGCACAAGTGATTGATGCCAAACCCATGGCCTTAAACTTAATGCAACAAAACTGTATTAACATCCCTCTCAGTAAGTGTGATTTTCCTGCTAACTCACATATCAATAAAACAACCCTATGTATGCATTCACTGGTAAATGACCTGGTCACACAGGTTGACAGTAACTTTACCTTTGATCACCACATTTCCACAGTGCTAAACAAGGGCATTCTATATTGCTTATTTCATAAGTAAGGCCATTTCACCCAGAGAAGTAAAAGTAGTCATAACCTCTAAGTACTCTCCCCTCATCAGGCCAATAATGGAATACAATGTCCCTTTGGGTATGCACCTTTGTAAATACCTGCAGCAATTGGAGAGACCACAAAGGTTCCTCATAGGTTCATAGGTTCATAGGTGTTTACTAGGCTTTTTAAACCTAGCCATGAATCCCAAATATCTGACAAGTTCTGATACCCTTGATAAGTGTAAGCATTAGCCTGGGAGATGAACGGATTACAGGTTATCTGTTTGCATCAGAGATATAGGTGCCAAACCAGGGATGAATTTTCCGTTTCCCCATCCAATTGTCCAAGTTGCACTTGAAATGGATTAGAGAGGAACTCTGCTTCACCTGGATGGGGAGCCTGTTCCATAGATGGGGTAGCCTCTGGGAACATACATATCTCTCCAGCAGGTCCTATGTATGTTACAGGCTAGGTTTAAGACTTTAGAATGGGTAATTCTGGTACTGTTTCTTTTGTGGATATGCAGCAGGTCCATCAGAGTGGGGTCTGACAATGCCCTGTATGCCAGGCATAAATCTACCCTCAAAAGCCTGTAGGATACAGAATACAGGGATATGGCCTTGAGGTGGTCTGCATAGGACATATTACTTATGCCCTGTATTCTTTTAGTGAGGGATCTCTGTGGACATTCCAGTTGTTGGATATGCCTGGTTAGGTACATACCAAAGGGGGCATTGTACTCAATGATAGGTCTGATGAATGCCAAATACAGTGGAACAATGACTTCCTTGGACTTAGATGCCATACCTTTGTCTATAAGTAACATAGAATGATTTCCTCATCACTGTAGACACGTAATGATCAAAGCCTAGATTACTATCTATGTGTGTTCTTAAGTCCCTGACTACTGGGTCAACTCTAAGGGGTGTGTTGTCAATATGATAGTTACCAGGGATGGATGACTTCCCAAAGGATATTACTATGCATTTCTTGGCATTTAGTTATATAGTGCATGGCTCTAACACCAGTTGTTTGTCTGTGTCAGCCCCTCCTGGAGAACATTTGTGTCAGTGTGAGATTCAATGACAGCTCCTAATTTGCAATGATCTTCAAAATTAGTCAGCCAGAGACCAGTGACATTGGCCTTGACTTCTTAGAAGTAAATGCCAAAAAGGAGCTGTCCAAGGACTGATCCCTGAGAGACTCCACTTGTGACTGGCCTCTTTGTAGAGGTGGACTCCCCAATTCTAACTTCCTGGGTCCTGTCTGTGAGCCAGTTGGCTATCCACTGGGTGACATACAGGTTTGTACCTAACCTTCTTGAGTTTGTCAGCAATGCCTGAGTGGGTATTTTGTCAAATGCCTTGGCCAGATCAAGGTAGGCAGTGTGAACAGTTTTGCCCTCATCCATTGAGTAGGTATGATTTGCCCTTTACGAAACCAAACTGGGTTGGGTCCAGTGTCTAGAGGTTTACTATATCTCTATTGATCATCTGCATGATAATTCTTTACATGGCCTTACATATAAGACTAGTGAGACTTATGGGTCTGTAGATGGCCTAGCTTTGGGCAAAGGTATGACTATTGCCTTTCTCCATTCATGAGGCACAAAGCCTGTTTGGAGGCTACAGTTAAACAGTAATTCCAGAGGCCCTGATAGGTAATGTTTCATGCTATTTAGAAGGCATCCTGGGATAATATCTGGCCTGCTAATTGGGCTTGAGTGAATAAAGCATCACCTCCACTTCCAGAGGTGGACCACCCCTATCCTGTGGGGCAGAACTCTCTGATGGAGAAGGTTGTGCAGGGGCAGCAAAGGAGGTGCCACCAGGCTGCAGCCCAGACCTGCTGGGAGCAGGTGCCTTGGCCAGGGGAACCAAGGTAAGTGGATCAACGGGAACCGGCCTACCTTGTCAAGCTGTAGTAAGTGAAATGTAAACATAAGCAAAAATAAACATAACCAAAATAAATATAATTAATAAGAGAAAACAATAATGAGTAATGGAAACAAACTGAAAATAATTTAATGAGGAACACAACAATAAATAATGTAAATGAATGCTTTTTAACAGCAAAGCAATATTAAATTATACATAAGGCCAACATAAGAGGTAATTACAAATAATATGATAATATCAAATGATAATAATAAATATAATTAATAAATTAAAGAAGAGAAGGGGTGGGGTGAGAGAAAAGAGAAGGACATTAGTAACCTCACAGATAATATAACTACACAGACTACTACTACATACTTCTAGATATGTTAGATTTCACTTGTGAGAACACTGACTGCTTATGTTGTATATATTATGTTCCATGTACATAGCTCTCAACCTGTTAGCATGGAACATTATAGGCCAAGCCTTACATAATGGTGATACAAAGGCACAATGACAGGGACTATTTTGACACAGTATGCTTATACAATAGTAGCAAGGTATTATGATAACAGATTTGCCATTAAACTGCATTTCAAGTGATGTTATATATCTGCAAATTAGAGGACCAGGCATATGTGGCGATTTTCATTACATTCTGCAGAAATCATGACAGCTGAGAGGTATGTTCATGTCACTGATTACACTAGACAGCTGGACATTTTTTCAGTTGACTGGTGTGGGATTAGAAACCACAAACAATGACTACAGGACAAATGAATGTTTTATTTTAAAAAATAAATTAGCAGACCACCATCTCCTTTAAAAGTTTTATTGATTCATGTTGTGTCAAATCGTGCATTTACACACATGCATAGCTGTGTAGGAGTTCCGTTACTTTACACATTTACCCTATTCATTTATTGACTGCAACCTGCAGCATATAGCAAGTAAAATGAGCAGAACACAACTCTGACCCTTAGTATGGGTACTGCACAGCATTTATTTATGACATATTTTGAAACATTATTGATTACTTTACATTTATCTGGTGACTGGTGTTGGATTAGAACCCACAAGCAGTGACTACAGAAATACTGAACATTTTATTTGAAAAAAATAATTATCAAAGCACCATCTCATTTTACACTTTAATGATTAATGTTGCTTCAAATCTGGCATTTACACATATGGATAGTGGTCTAGGACTTCTGTCAACTTACCCATTTACCCTATTCATTTATTAACTACAATCTACAGCATACGTCCGACAATGTGTTGACCGCAACTTTGACTCTTAATTTGGGTAAACCACAACATTAACTAATGGTTAGAAGCTATGCTACACAGTACTGCATGATTACATGCTTTAACTTGCTTTACCAGTTCAGATATGCTCTAACACATTAATAAAAATGTATGATGCCCCAGGGGGTTCATATATGACTGTTAAGACTGTAATATCTTTATTTGCTTTATTGTATTATTAAGATATACATTAAGTTATTAATTTATTGATATTCTTACATACCATGCGCTTGCCTCATCCTGGTCAAATGCCTTGCATGTGATTGGACATTGGGAGCCCTCTCTTCTGCAGCTGTGGTAAGAGAAGGAAACCATAATGCATACCAGTTTTTCACAGATTCAGCTTGTATATTTATAAATTACTGGAAAATGTGCTTACATATAGGTTCATATGTTGGTACTAGGCTGTTGGCCCTATACAACCCTAGCCATAACAATTCCCTGGAAATTTGTTCCCACAATATTTACTTCCCTGGTCCCCTGTCTAGCAGGGTGACTGATGTGATCCCCGGGGTGAATTTCCTATCTCCCATCCAATCATCAAGGTTCCCTTTGAAGAAGGCCAAGGAGGCGCTATGCTTGACATGTATGGGCAATCTATTCCAGAGTATGGGGAGTCTCTGGGTCAGGAACCTATCCCTCCAGCATGTTTTGTTCATTGTGATGACAAATCTAGATCCCTGGAGTGTGTGGCTCTGAGGGATTAGAATTTCTTTAAGTGGAGCATGTCCAACAGCTCAGGGTTTGACATGGCCTTGTATGTTAAGCAGAGATCACCTCTGAGTAGACGATATGCCACAAAGTATAGCTGGAGTTTTTTTAGATGGTCAGCATATGGCATCTGCTTTAGGCCTGTGATTCTTTTAGTGAGGTATTTCTGCGGCCTTTCCAGCTGTTGCAGATGTCTTGTGAGGTACATACCAAATGGGGCATTGTACTCTATAATGGGTCTAATTAGGGATGAGTACAGTGGGACAATGACCTTCTTTTTTCTGGATGAAAAGACCTTAGCGATGAGGTGTGCCACATAGAAGGATTTCTTGACTGTTGTAGCAATGTGGTTATTGAAGGTGAGACCACTGTCCACCTGTGTCCCTAAGTCTCTCATCATACTTTCAGTGTTTAGTGTACTGCCACCTATGTGATAATTCATGGGTACATGTTTTTTCCCAAATGGGATAAGTATACATTTCTTGGCATTAAGCCTAAGCCCATGGCTCTGGCACCAAGCATCTGTTTCTGTAAGGCCCTTTTGTAGAATATCCACATCATTTGCAGATTCAGTAATGGCTCCCAGTTTGCAGTCATCTGCAAACTTTGTTAGCCAGAGTCCCTTAGTGTTGGCCTGCACTTCATAGAAGTAGATGCCAAACAAGAGTGGTCCCAGGACTGAACCCTGAGGTACTCCACTTGCCACTTGTCAGGAGCTGGATTTGGAGTCAGCTACTTTTACATCATGGGTTCTGTCAGTAAGCCAGTTGGCAACCCATCGAGTGATGTTAGGGATTTATGCCCAGCTTAGTAAGTTTATCTATGATTCCAGAGTGGGGTATGGTGTTGAAGGCCTTGGCAAGGTCCAGATAGGCTGTGTGGACCACCTTACCCTTGTCCACAGCTCTGGAGACTGATTTGAAGAAGTCACTCAGGTTCAAGAGACAAGATCGGCCCTTCACGAACCCAAACTGGGTGGGGTCCAGTGTTTGAAGGTTGCCAATGTCTTTGTTTATAAGTTTCCTGATAATCCATTCCATGCCCTTCCAGATTAGGCTCGTCAGACTGATGGGATGGTAGTTCCCTGGATCCAAGGTGGATCACCCCTTGCGGAGTGGGATAACTGTAGCTGTGCACCATTCAGTGGGCACAGAGCCTGAGGTGAGGCAATGATTAAACATAACACTTAGGTGAGGTGCCAGTTCATTTTGTAGATCATGTAGTACACAACCTGGGATGTCATCTGGTCCCATGGATGCTGCATTTTTAGCTTTGGAGACTGCTGTTTCTACCTGTGTGGCCATGATTACTGGAATTTGGCAATCTTCTGGTACTGAGATAGGCCCTTTAGGAGGTGAGAGGTGGGTGAAGTTGGCAATAAATCAATCTGCCAGGATATTGGCAATATCCTTGGGATCAGTATATTTAATGCCATTCTGTTATAGCTCAGAGCAGATCTTAGCATTACCATTTAGATTTTTGGCATGACTATAGAATGTCTTGTGGTTGCCTTTGGAATCGTTGGCAATTTTATTTTCATAACTTGCTTTGGAGGATTTTATGAGGGATCTCAGCCTCTCACTGAAGCTGGTAATGGAGTTTTTTGCATCCTGAGATTTTCCTCTTTGCTGCAACAGTTTCTTTCTTCTGTTGTATTGTTTGTTTATGGCAGGGGACCACCAGAATGGCTTTCTTTTTTTTGGAGGCATGCATCTTGGTTCTATTTGCGATGGCAAGATTCATGCATGAGTGGATGTGCTTGTACAGTGCCTTAGTGTAGGATTCAGCAGTCAAACTTTCACCTCCCGTCTGCATGGGTGTCATGAAGTTTGTCACTTCTGACTTGAGTAGAATTAAGTTGGCTTTGGAGAAGTTTTTTACAGAGGTTTCCTTACTGGGGGGTGAGCATGGGATGTGGATGTCAAGGGTGATTAGCTTATGGTCTGAACTGACTAATGAGGGGATGACCACTGGTGTGGAGCATCTATCTCCCATGTTGGTAATGACCAGGTCTAGGATATTGGTGCCCCTGGTGGGACAATGGATTAGTTGATCCAGGGCATTGGAATTTATGAATTCCAAGAACCGTTGGGAAAAGGTGTTGGTACCCGAGTCATTTTCCCAGTTAATGGCAGGGTAGTTGAAATCACCCAGTATTAGGGTGTTTGGTCGTATCGTAATATTTCCAGTATGTTTAGAAAGGTGTAGTGAGAATCTTGGGGCATGGTGGAGGATCTGTAGCAAGCTACAATTTGGATTGCAGTCTTACCTAATGTTAATTGCACGTGGAGAATTTCAGATGCATTGTGTTGGGCAACTAGCTTGGAGGTGTAAATATCATTGGTGAATATGGACACTCTTCCACTTTTAGTGTTTCGGTCTTGGTTTGGTGGCCGAAAAGTGTAGTAAGAGTTGTAGCCTGGTATTGCAGCGGTGGTCTCTGGAGCCTTGAACCAGGTCTCAGTTACTGCACAGATACTGATGTTCTCCATTTTTAGGAGGGCCTCGAGAGAGTGCATTTTGAGGTTTAGACTTCTAGCATTGAGTAGCATTACCTTCAGATTTTGCATGCTTGTATCTGTTAAGGTGGTGGTTTTGTCCTTTGAACCTTACCTAAAAAAGGCGCTATAGGGGTGGCAAGAGTTTTAGCCAGTAACCTGAATCCCAGGGGCAACAGGTGCAGACCATCTCTGGCAAAGCTTTGTGGTTTGTCAGTCTTGTCATCCCAGTCAGACAGATACTGGATCCCCTTTGAATGACATCAGAAGCTTAGCCAATTGTCAAAGTCAATCATTTTGTCCTTATACTGTGGTATCATTCTGGGCAAAGGCAGGATGCTACTCAGGGCTAGGGTCATACCTGCCTGAGCCACATGATCCAAGAGCTCTTCCATGTCTCTTTTCATGTAGTCCAAGGAGGTATGTCTCAAGTCATTCACTCCAACATGGACAATGAAAGAGTTGTATTTGTACTTGCTGTGGAGTGACTTGAGTGCATGCGTTATGTGGTGAAGCCTGGCACCTGACAGTCAGCTGACTGTAATTTTCTCCTTGTTCAGCCTGGTGAGTGTGACATTAGTGTGCCTGACTATAGAGTCACCTATGACTAAAGTGTTGGGTACATTGTCTTGCCTTAGTGGCTGTTGTTGGGTGGCACACTGGTGTTGGTGTTGTGAGCTATGTGTCACTTTGGTTGTGACTGATGTTTGTTTGCATTTCAGTTTCAGAGGTCCTTGTTGGTTGGGCAGGTTAATGTTAAGAACCTCCGCATATGTGGGTTTAGTGTTGCTATGTGTGGGTGTTGATGGTATAGGTTTTCAAGGGCTATGCGTTGCTTGAGGTGTAGTACAGGTGGGGTGTGCCCATCTGTAGCCTCTTGGATCCAGGTGTCCAAGATTCCCCTCTTCCTATGATGCAGGTCATCATAGTAGTGACGGCACAGCTCACCAGTGTGGAGGATACCAGTTGCACTGGTCAGGTCCCTGTCCAAACTATCGCAGGCCTCAGACTTATACTATGAGCCCCAGTAGTCACCTTCAACAGCTGGGGTCTGCGATGTTGTACCAGGAGTCCAATGAAAACCCTGGACTCCTGCACACCCCAATTTTGTGCCCTAAAGTGCACTCCATCACCAATGCCAGCAGCCATACCCACAGTCAAGGTCAGGCTCCAAGGAATAATGTGAAATCACCACCTATTGGCCTTTAAATAGGCTGCATTCTTGCCCTTGCACATCATACTGTAAGTTTCAAAAATGCGCTGCGTCACTTAGCATTGCACAAAATCACACAAAGCATGTTTAAGCGAAACTTTGCAGTGCGCAAACTGGAAAGGACCATTGACCATGCTTAGCATTGTGCAACTTTTCTAAATGTAAGTTATTTAATTTAAAGTCAACCGATGCTTCAGTCACCTAACACAGTTTCACAGCACTATATGAAAAATAGATTACTGCCTAGGTCTCAAACCATGGACCTACTACACTGTAGGTCATGAATCATCCTATCCAGCCACTGGGATAGTGAAGAGAACTTGTCTATCTTCAGACATGCTGCGAAGGTGCTTGTAAGCATAGCGCAGCTTCACTGTGTGGGTTTGCTCATTACTAAGCACTGCAGAATAAATACATCTGATTTCTATTTTTAGCTGTCTAGTGGATGTCTCATGGTTAGGGTGGTCTTGCTACACCACGCTAAGCAGCACATCACATTGTGCAAACAAGCACATGGAAAAAAAAATAAAAACAATTAACATTGATTGCATCTGGTTTCTATTTTCAGATGTCTACTGGATGTCTGATGTCTGATGTATAAGTGCTCTTGGATTCAAGTAGAAGTTTTGATTCATCTAATACCATTGAGATTAATACACTTACTACTAACAACTCTATGGCAATGGTGCTGGATTATAATGATTCAGGTATGAAAATTAAGAACATTATCCAGATAGTATGGGACAGTGTATTTCCTTCAGACTTAAAAGAAGTATTGCGTCCAAGCCCGAGATTCATTAACAGTAGGGGTTCCAACTTGAAAGAGTTGTTGGAAAGAGGTGTAGGGACAACTAATAGTAACATTATCGGCCTCAAAGAGATGCCCTATGCAGACCATCTCAAAAAACTGCAGCTTTACTCCGTTGCATATCGCCTACTCAGAGGCGATTTCTGCCAAACACACAAAGCTATGTCAAACCCAGAGCTTTTAGACATGCTCCACTTAAAGAAATCCCAATCCCTATGAGCTACATGCTCTAGGGACATAAACCTCGTCACCACAATAAACAGAACATGCTGGAGGGATAGATTCCTGTCCCAGAGACTTCCCATACTCTGGAACAAACTACCTATCTATATCAAACAAAGCTCCTCATTAGCACTGTTCAAGCAAAATCTTGATGATTGGATGGGAGATAGGAAATTCACCCCGAGGATCACTTCTGTGGCTCTGCTCGACAGTGGCACAGGAAAATAATTTTCTTGGGTGGCGAAAGCCAGGGTACCTTTGGCTAGGCTTATATAGGCCCTAGGGCCAATAGCCTAGTATCTACCTATGAACCTATGAACCTATAACATCTCATGGATGGGTAAGTGTGGCACATGCAGCATTTGCAAGTTTATTAATGACGGACCTTATGTACACATAGACAGTTACAAATGAACATTAAACTGCCCAGGGTACTGTAATTGCAATACTGACATGGTATTATGTGTAGCCACCTGTCCATCATGTCTGGCATGTTATGTAGGAATGACCACACGTAAATTAAGGCTACGTATTTTGGAACATATAGACATAAAAAAACAGAAGCCTACAAGTGCTTTATTTAACCACAGTAAGATGTGTGGCAACTACAAAAAGTTTATATTTTTTGTTATTGACAGGGTGCCCAAAAAAGACATGGGAGGTGATGTTAGAACCTTACTAGAGACGAGAGAATGTCTATGGCAGTTGTGTCTGGATGCAACAAAAACAACAGGCATTAATGAAAACATTTCTATTGCAAGTGTTTTGAAACATAAATCCCAGTTTATCAAACAGATGATTACATGTTTAACTTTCCTTGGACAAAGTACTCACCTTAGGGGTTTACATTAACGTTTATTAGCAGCCATTTTTTTCTGTTTTAAGATGTGGTTTTATCACAGTATTTCTTGTGGTGTCTTTTTTCTTTGCAGCAGGGGCTGGGTTAAGTGGTTAATTAGATAATTAATTTTAATGGATGTTTTTTATATTGGCTGATTGCCTGTTTAGGACTATAAAAGTCCTGCTTTTTTTGAGTGTAACTGACTCTGAAGAAGCCCAATGTTATGGGTGAAAGTGCTAAGTCAGTGATTCTACATTTACAATAAAGCTGTGATTTTTATCAAGCCACTTTTCTTTTTATTCCTACCAATACTATATAAATGTTTTAACACATGCTCAGTACCACAGTACTGGTCAGATGATTGCTGACTGATCAAGGAACACACCATCTAAGGACAGTGTTGTACATTTGAAAACAAAAATCGTAACAGCCAGTCTAAGGAGTGAGTGAATTATTTTCCAAGTTGAACAATTAACTACATGTACATCTAACATGTACTATTTCAAAATAAATGTACATTCCCTGTTGAAGTTGCTTGTGTGTTGAATGATTGTCACTGCTTGCTACAGTGGTGTATGTGAGAACACCAGCTTTAAGACATGCATGCATTCCTCTGAATCTACATTGCATGTCGATTGCACACCTATGTAGGCATATGCACTGTGTACTAACATATTGGACTGTATATATCATAAATTGATTTCTTTTTCTGAATTTTATCACTTTATTTTCTTATATACTGAACCCATATTAACCTTACAATGAATACAAAATTAGGGAGACCATGTGTGACTTCTCTTGTGGTGCAAGGAGCTAAGTGTCACTTTTAAGTTCAGATGGTCATGGGTTTGAGTACAAGTATTGCAACCTTGTTTTTTGTAATATGTTCTTGTAATAGCTAGCAATGCAATGAATCCTAGACATTTATATGTTCATTTTTGTTGTGGGAACAACTGTGGGTGTGGAACTGTTGTAGCTAAGGTTCAAGGTTCTAATGTTAAGTCCTGTCATTTCTGAATGGTGTCCCACTTCACATGATAAATGTTAGTAGTTCACCTAGTATTTCCTATATAATAATTATTGTTGTGATGGATGAGGTAGTTTTTGTAATGATATGTGTATTATTTCACATATTGTACGTATTTAGCTTCATGCAAACACGTTGCCTATGTTTGCGCGATGATAAGCAGTGTGCACCGTTTTCAAATGTTGCAGATCACAATGTTTTACATTCTTAGTATCTGTTATAACTGTAATTGGTGGGAAAACACATTGTACATTGGTGTTCATCCACATTACAGATGGCTTGTATTCAGGGTGAAGGTTTGAGATTTTGTGGGGCTGCAGGAGTCCAAAGTGTTTGTTGGACTCCTAGTGAATGATTATGGTCTCCAGCTGTTGCAGGAACACTATCATGGATCAGATTACAAATTGGATGCATGGAATAGATTGGCCCAGAATTGATTCACAGTTACAGGTATCCTCTGCACTGATGAACATTGTAGAAGTCACTATCAAGACCTCAGGATAAGGAAGAGGGAAAGCCTCGAATGTTGGATGGAGGAATGCAGGACTGATGGCACTCCACAGATGTAATGTAATCAACAAGCGTTTGTGCAACAAGAAGTGAATGCACAAGGTGCCAAACCTAAAATCAAACAGGGGAACCTAGAAAGTTTTTACCCCTTCCGCTGAAATTCCGGCAGAATTTCCAAAGCAGATCGAGGAGCAGAGGCCGTACCAAGAGGAAATTTTCGGGAGAAGAAATGGCTTCAAGCAACAGGAATCGAAGAAGGGAACAGAGGACTTAGTGTTTAACCTATCACAACGAGCATTAACTGAGACTGACCACAAACTTTTAAATAAAGGCTTATCCTTTATTCCAGCTCAGGTGAGCAACATAAGCGAAATACTAACTAATTTGCGCCTGTTTGTCCGTAAAATTAACCTAAAATGTATGTTCAAAAACAAAGAACAATGTAATGAAGCTGGTTATGTTAATAATAATAGTTTTAAGAGAAAGAGTGTGTTCACACCAGCACAAACACCAATTACAGAATGTTTTATCAAGGCTTGTGAATCCGATTTTTATAAATATTTTAATAATGAGAAAAAAAGAGGTTTATACATTAATTTGTCACATTTGGAATGGGAATCATTATATGCACTTCGACAAGATAAAGAAATAATTATAAAGCCTGCAGATAAAGGGGGTGGAATAGTTATCCTAGATTTTGATATGTATAATACACTAATGCTGAACATGCTTAGAGAAACTGATACTTATAAGGAGATTAATTCGAATGATCTGATTAAAGTTATCTTTTCAGTACATCAGGAATTATACGATTTCCTTATGTGCAGGCAGATAGACCAAGAGTTGTATCAGTATTTTCTAATAGAACAACCTAAAATACCATATATAAAAGGGCTGCCAAAAGTACATAAAGGGATACTACCACCACCACTACGACCCATAGTTGTAGGGGATGGGTGGGTTACGGAAACCATGTCAGTTTACATAGAAAAGAAACTAAGACCTATTATTGATAAGATAAATAGTATCCTGAAAGATACATATCAATTATTAGATGTTCTATCTAATATGAAAGAAGGCATTCCCAAAGATAGTCTATTAATTACCATGGACATGAGGAATCTTTTTACATCTATTCCGAACAGCTATGGCTCAGAAGCCATCAGATATATCTTACATAATACAGACATGTTCAGCAATAATGAAAGAATTTTATTGAATGCAATATTAGACCTCATACTGAATAATAATGTATTTCTATATGATAAGAAACTGTTTTTGCAACAATGGGGAGTGGCCATGGGCACTCCCTGTGCAAATACTTACGCAAACCTTGTGGTATACTACTGGGAATGTATGCATCTATTTAATCATGCTAAGTTTGATAAAATGCTGCTATATAAAAGATTCGTAGATGATATAATAATTTTTTGGAATGGTACTTTACAAGAATTTTTAGATCTAGTAGAATACCTAGAAACTACAACATCTTTTTTCAGGTTCACTATTGAACACTCTAGAACTGAAATTAATTTTCTAGATATTACCATTACCAAGGATGACAAAGGAAAGCTAAGTCACACCATCTACAGAAAAACCTGTTGGAAGAATACACTATTGGAGTATAGCAGCATGCATCCCAGGCATATATTTCGTAACATTGTTAAGGGCCAACACACAAGAGTTAATAGATTATGCAAGAACTCAGAAGATCGAATACAACAGACTATGAAACTGAATAATATGTTCATAGAGAGACACTATGATAGAGTAATGATTCAAGAGGAGCTTTTTTCATCAGGATCTAATACCACCCCCTTGAAAAATAACAATAAGCTTTATCAAGCACATATTAGACCTGAGTTAAACAATGAGATGATTCCTTTTCAAACTAGATACACCAGTGACACTAGGAATACTACTAATATAATAAGGAAGAACTGGAGTATTTTACTTACTAATGAAGAAATTAAGGCAGTAGTGGGAGCCAAACCACGCTTTTTGTATACTAACAGCAAAAATCTTAAAAGGTTGCTATGTCTAGAAAAACAAAGCTTAGAGACTGAAGGAATACAAGTTAAGATACAGCTAAATATAAAAGGTGACCTTACTAAAGTAAAAGAGATAGGCACATATCCATGCAAAAAGTGCAGCATGTGTAGATATATTTCAGATGATATAGAGTTTGTTCATCCATATTTAAATAATACCTTTAGACCCAACTTTAGATCAGATTGCAACAGTGCCTACCTGGTATATTTAGCTAATTGTTTATTCTGTAATGCGTTCTATATTGGGATGACGACCAGATCCCTTAAGGAACGCATGTACAATCATACATATGACATGAAGAAAAAAGATTTAAAGAATGCCCTAACTAAACACGTAATTAATAATCCTGGGCATGAGTTTAGATTCAGAACACTACAACTAGTAAGTCCAAGCAATAGGAAAGGTGACGCTTTCAATGAACTAGAAAGCATAGAGTTGCAATGGATCCTGAAATTTAAAGCACACTACACCCCAGGTATAAACCAGTATATTAGTGTAAGGTCAGTCCTCAAAAAGAGAAGCTTAAAGTAATATATATCTTCGCATATACATATGGAGATTATGAAGTTATATTATCTCTTACTTTTTATATCTTTTTCTTTACATATTCTTTCATACACACTAGTTGACTTGGTTCCCAGATATAACTAAGGACCACTTTGAATAAATATATATGTTATGATTAATACATAAAATATTTGTTTCAAAGGTGTTCTATGCCTAGATATGACCTAGGTTAATATTCTATATACAACATACTTCATTTGTATGATTTTTATTTTTATCTCATATATATATTTCCATGGATTTCTTCTGATTGATATTTTTAGTATTTATTATTATTATATATTTATCATACATTATTTATTCATTTATACTATTTATTATATATTATATGCTATATTTATTATTACTAAAGGCCTTTTACATATATACTAGTTTTTAAACAGATTTTAATGAATTTAATTAAATTATATCATTATAAGTTTTTGGTTTAAGTTTTATCTGTAATATGGAATGTTTTTTGAGAAAAATATATACACTATATTATAATATTCTATAGATTTCACACTCCTTTCTCTTACATATCCAGCTTTAGATAGGCACACATTGAGTTTAATAATTTCTAAGAACTACATGTCTTATAGGAATGAGAGGGAGACAGGCACAAATAGAGACACATGTAATATACAGTACTTAGTTAGAATATAAACTCCATAAGGTTTAATAAGTAATGCATATCGATTAAATATATAAGAGTGCTTCACAATGAAAATATACATATAGCCCACATGAGATATATAATATATAATATGTAATTGAACTTGATTATTTGTTGTTTTTATATATATATTTACTTTTACATATATTTATATATGTTTTATATTAATGCATTACATATGTATATCTTAACAAGCATTTCTATATATACATTCTAAAAGTAGCTAAGTAAAAATGTTTCTATACAACAATATGCAAATATGAATTTTAGTATGGAGTATAGTTAATATTATAAGTTCTTTTTAGTGTGAGTCCTTTCAGACATACAGACTAAATGTTTTTATTTTAGAATATGTGGAAGTGATTTATGTTCTTTTTGTGTTTCTTTAGCTACTTGTTTGTCTAGTTTTAGCAAATTGCTACTATTTTAAGATACTGTCTCTTTATGTTAGAACATCTTTTGAAATGTTGATTAGGATGATAATTGTTTTGGCATCTAATGAGCATTGTAATTAAATCTAATGAGCAGTACTATATAAGTTTTACCATAGACACAAGTAAATTAGATCTGAAGAAGCGTACTGTTTTTGTACGTGAAAGCGCTCATCTGTTCTGTACAAATAAAGAAGTTTCTACGTTTTGGCTGCATTATCGTGGTGGTCCTCATTTCTGTGTTTCCTGACATTGTACATTGGTGTTCATCCACATTACAGATGGCTTGTATTCAGGGTGAAGGTTTGAGATTTCATTCTCAAACGTGGGGCTGCAGGAGTCCAAAGTGTTTGTTGGACTCCTAGTGAATGATTATGGTCTCCAGCTGTTGCAGGAACACTATCATGGATCAGATTACAAATTGGATGCATGGAATAGATTGGCCCAGAATTGATTCACAGTTACAGGTATCCTCTGCACTGATGAACATTGTAGAAGTCACTATCAAGACCTCAGGATAAGGAAGAGGGAAAGCCTCGAATGTTGGATGGAGGAATGCAGGACTGATGGCACTCCACAGATGTGTGCGTATCAGTTACATGCACTGCCTGAATTGTGAAGCAGCTGCATCTGTTTCTGATTGCTGATCTTAATGTGTTTACATTTTTTTCACAGCTAATGTGGAGAGAACACTAAATGTGCGAGCCTATGAGGGAAGACTGAGAAGGATGAGAGATGCAAGTGGTATGTATGCTTCAAAACAGTAATGTTATTTTAGCATTAGTAGTAAATTCATTGTATTGTGTTAAACAATTGCATCACTTTGAGTAAACATTTGCTCATGTTTAGTAAAACAACAGTCTGGCATTACAGAGTAGATAGAGGTTGTCATTCAGAAAACTACACTTCTAAATTATACAGCACATGTTTCTGTTGACATAAATATTGCAATGTAAATCATTACCTATACACCAGGGACACCAAGAGCATGCTGCAGATTGTTATCATTACAACAGTGAACCTGTATCTATACACCAGGGACACCAGGAGCATGCTGCAGATTGTTATCATTACAACAGTGAACCTGTATCTGTAACCGTGTAAAAGGAAAGACTGCTGGCATTATGCTGTATTCCAAATGGAAAGTGCACTATTACATTGGTCACTGCTTATGGTTTGGAGAACACTCTCCTCAAATTTAAGGGCAGCTCTTTACAGTAATATTTTAGCTTGTCTACAGTAACATTGAGTAGTGTCACATGTATTCATAATGATATCAGTAGAAGGGAAGACCTCTTTACCTGTGCCCCAGATGGCCTGCTGTCAAATGTATACATTGTACATGCAACATGCATATGTTCAAGATATACAAGCATAAATGATTGCTGGATGCAATCAGATCTGTAGTATTGTGTGTCTGTGTTAGCAATAGGGTAGTATTCAATGTAATAAAGGTATTTATTAGCATTTCTGTTAAATAGGACACAATTAGCATTAGCATTAATTTTTATAAGCAAAATTTAACATAATATAGCACAATATTTATAGAAAGTTGTTTATATTATCTGTGCAGTTACTAATGTTCTTTTTTCTCTCACACCACCAATTCTGTTCTTTTTTTTTATTGTTTTATTATATCATTATCATATGGTGTTTCTAATCATATTTTCCATTATAATAAGTATTTTGTATTTTTATGTAAATGATATTTTGTACATTATTTTGTGTTATGTCTATTTCATTTTTTGAAGTTTATTTTTATTTCATATTACTATAGCATGACAGGATAGGACAGTTCCCTCTGGAATGCCCACACTCCCTCCACTTGCTACAGCACCAAGGCCCAGCACTTCTGGGCTGCAGCCTGCCGGCACCCCCCCCACTATAGCCCCTGTCCTACCTGCATCCTCAGATAGTTCTGCCCTGGCAATAGACCTGTGGTTCCCCCTGGGATCAGAGACAGGAGGGTGATTTTGTCACCCGAGCTGAACTGCCACATTTGCTGCATATGATTGTGTGCCACACAATTGGTGCACAGCTACACAGAGTGGAGACCCCAATCTCCATCATCATCATTAATAACACAAGGAGATGCAGATATCAGACACAGTAGTCACGGGCACAGTGAAGTGACAGTGACGTGAGTCCATTGGGTGGAGACTTGATTGCCACTGTCACTGAACATGATGTCCATAGGCTCATGATTCACCCACCTCCACCCCAACCAAGGTTTCCCCACTTGTGTCCTTCACAAGCCCTATCTTTGTCTTGTATGTTTTGTCTATCTGAAAATGCTTCCTCACCTTCCTGACTTGACTGCCCCAGACTTGCCTATGTTTTTGCCCCAACATTCCAGTCTTTCCTTTAAAAAAAGTAGAAAGGGCACCTCTCTCAAAAGCTATCATCCCAGACATAGCTCACCATTTTGCAAATGTGTCTGCTTGACATATCTAATTTGTTCCAATTGGCTTCAAAACCCAATTATGTTTTTGTCACCCTTCAATCACTCTCTGAAGGAGACAGTCCAAATACAGCATAAAATGTGTACATGTGCCCAGTTGTTACTGTTGAAGAAATGGATAGGTATGGTTCTTCCCTACCTCCTTCCTGCACACTCCTACCTTCCTGTCACTTTGTTTGCCCCTGCTTCCTCCACATTTCACCACGTCCCTATTTTCCCCATTTCCTTTCTTTACAGAATTATTGTATGATGGTGTGTGATGTGCAGCGTCGCACCACAATGGCAGTGGCATAGAGGAGTTTATTCTTTTATTTTGTAAACATTTTCCACTCAATGATGCACATTGTGCATAGGATCATAGGATCATATGACGTTACTAGGCTATTGGCCCTGAGGCCCTTACAAGCCTAGCCAAGAGTTTAGCCCATGTATAGACAAAATCAGCACCTGATGCCCCTGTCCAGCAGGGACACTGGTGGAATCCCAGGGATGTATTTTCTATTTCCCATCCAGTTATCCAGGTTGCACTTAAAAAGGGGTAAAGAGGTACTCTGCTTGATGAGGACAGGAAGTCTATTCCACAGATGGGGGAGTCTCTGTAACACAAATCTGTCCCGCCAACAATCCTATTAATGTCACAGACCAGGTTGAGGCCAAGTGTGCAGGTTACTCGAGTGGAGCTTGACTTGCGGATATGCAGCAGTCCCATCAAGGTGGGGTCCAAGATCACTTTGTATACCAGGCAGAGGTCACCTCTGAGGAGTCTGTATGAAACAGAGTAGAGGGATAGGGCTTTTAGCCTATCTCTGTATGGTAGATTTTTGAGGGCCTGGATTCTCCTGGTGAGGAACCTCTGTGGTCTCTCCAGCTGCTGCATGTGCTTTGTGAGGTACAGGTCAAATGGGGGCATTGAACTCAATAATGGGCCTTATAAGGGAAGAATACAGGGATATTATGAACTCCTTGTACCTGGTTGAGATACCCTTTCTTATGAGGTGGGCCATGTAGAAAGCTTTCCAAATAGTGGAAGCAGCATGGTGGTCAAAGGTTAGGTTACATAAATGCTTAAATGCGAGAAAATATGTTGCTGTAAAACATTATTCTAAACTGCCAACAAATATGCAAACAAACGAATGAAAGAATTACATAATGCTATTTTCAAACCTGGTATTATCTGGACCCAAAATGTGAAGTGTGGCCATGTTTTAATGAGTTATACCATGACCACACCCCACATTATAGTTAATGAAGCAACAGTTGTTCATATAGGCATGGGTACATACCAATTAACAGTTTGTGTTGATTATGCTTTAAATTAGTTGATACTCAACTTACTGTGTGCCACTGTGTGTTAAAACAGCGATATTTGACTTTGTTTTGAAACCTATGGTACTGGCTTCCATTCTTTGCATGTTATCAGTTCTTCACATAAGTCACAATAAATGGGAAAGATGTCACAGAGAATGCACAGTGAAGGTTCCAATAGTTACATTGTAACAGGACATAAACCATTACACTTGCAACAGCATGTGTTTCCCGCCAATAACTCTGATGTAGAAATTGGGATACATTTGAAAAGGTGCATGCCACTTAGCATCGCACACACACACTTTAAAACAACTAAATTGGTTTGTACAATGGTAACTGATGGGCACCTTTTGCAAATATATGAAAAAAGTAAGTTCCAAAAAGTGAAGTTCCACCTTGAGTTCATTTGTGTCAGCTGCAATCTCACAATAATATAAATAATGTAGGCATGCCCTGGGATAGAACCTTGGGCAATCTGTATTCCAGTCTAGCACTCTACACATGTCCTCACATGCATTTTGCAGCTGCTAGTGAAGGAAAATGCATAATACTGAATTAATATGTTGTGAAGTGATGCTGTGTGATGTGCAGCATTGTGCAAATACTATTAATTGTGAAAATATAACAATTACTACTTATTGTTTAGAATACAGCTGCTCATTGACTTTGTGACTTGATGGGTTAATGCATTTTTGCAGAGGTCCAGTGGTACCAGGTTCAAAATAGGGTACCAGCATAACCTTTACAAGTGTGTAATATAGTCGGATATATCTTTCCACATACTACTGATTCTCATCATTGCTTAGAAATGCTGCGCATCGTGTGCCATCACTCAATAATTCTTTAAAGAAAAGAAAAAACGGGGATGAAAGGAAAGTGGTGAAATGGTGAGCAAGCATGGGTGGGAAACAAAGTGAAAGGAAGGTAGGAATGTGTAGGAAGGGTATAGGGAAGAACCACAGCTATCCATTTCTTCAACAGCAACAACTGGGAACATGTACACATTTTAAGCTGTATTTGGACTGTTACCTCCATGGGAGGAGGTGACAGCAACATAATTGCATTGTGAAGCCAGTCTGAGCAAATTACATATGTCAAGTATACACACACATGCAAAATGGAGAACTATGTATGGGATGATTTTTTTTTTTTTGGGGGGGGGGGGCAGGTGGCCTTTTTATTTTTATTTTTTTTTTTTTAAGGAGAGAGTGGAATGTTGTGGGAGGAACATAGGCAACTTGGGAAGGTGAGGAAGCATTTTCAGAATGACAGGACAAGGACAGGGTTGGTGAATGACACAAGAGGGGGGTTAACACCTTGGTTGGGGTGGAGATGGGGGAATTGAGGTCCCATGGACATCAGCACAGTAAGAGTGTGACAAGTCCTCACCCATTGGACTTTCAACACTGCTCTATCGCTGAGCCACTGGCTGCAGTGGCCGACATCTTGTCTGCCATACAGGGATGGACAACATGTTCTCCATCCAGTGTAGGTGTGTGCCCATTGTCTGGTGCACAATCCTATGCAAAATATCTGGCAACTCTGCATGTGTGAAGTAAGAACCCTTTCTGCTTCTGCTCCCAGATGGGATTACACACCTGACTCCTGAAGCAGATCTACTTGAGGGCTCAAGTAGGGCAGGGGTAGCAGGTGGGAGACTTCAGATGACAGTCCAAAAGTGCCGGTCCTTGGTGCTGCAGCCAGTGGAGCAAGAGTAGATGAATCACCAGGAACTGGCCTACCCTGCTGGGCTGTAGTAATAACATAAAAAAAAACATAATGAAATAAAAACATGAAACAAAATTAATCAAAAATTTTACAAAAAGAAAAACTATATAACAACATTAGAAAAAAGGTTAAATAATATTAATGCAAACAGAATGATACATAATGAAATTTAACATAAACAGAATATTAAATTATACATAATAATCAAAACATAAGAAATAATAAAAAATTATATAATAAAGTGACATATGATTAAATAAACAATATAATAATAATAAATAAATCAATAAAAATAAGTAATACACAAATAACAAAAGGAAGATATGGAGTGGAGTGGGAGAGAAAAAGGAGAACATTAGCAACTTCAGACATTATACAACTAGTTTCAAAAATAATGTTATTGTCTTCTGTTACGGCATACTTTAAACAATAACGACTGCTAATAAATGCCTGTATTACTTGAACTACATGTACAGTGCTTACACGTGACAGCAGACCATTGCAGGTACAGGTCTGGAGGTCTGCACTTCAAATGCTATAATGATGATTACATAACAGTATTATATTTCTATTGATGAAAACCTAACACAGTATTGGAATCCGATGATTTTTATATTTGGGGAGTGTAGTATTACAAGCCACGTGGTGTCTACTGCAATACTGTACTTTTCCATTGGAATACAACATAATGCAAACTCTCTTTCATTTTACACTGTCTGGGAATGTGCAACTGTTGCTTTGTGTTTCAGACCACACCTCTCCACCTTTTAGAGCAGGATATCTGGACATGTCATAAAATATTGGGTGTACAAGTACACTTAATTAGGAACATATTTCAAATGTTACTATTACACACATGGATAGTTGCATAGGATTATTGTTAACATAACTTTTTGACACTCACTTATTTATTGACTTCTAAATAAAGTACTTGCGAGACAACCATGAATCTTACAATGACCAGAGAAAAGCAGTAATTCTTAAATCTGAATTTCAGCTGATACAAGTAGTATTGAAAGGTACTGTGCAGATATACATTTCCCATCTATAACTGTTAAGGCTGCAATAAGAGTGCTTTATATAATTATTCTTACTTACACATACTTGTCTTATCCCCTCCAGTTATCTAGTTTGGGACCTCACATTCAAGGCTCTCTCTTCTGCAGCTGTGGAAAAAGGGAAAAGAAAAAGCATTATGAATACCAGTGTTTACCATAGTCAGCTTGAGTATTTAAGGTAATACATGTAAATGCTACTTACACATCATCAGGATGTTCCCCGCCCAGCAATCTATGACCCACTGATTAAGGCTATCCCTCTTTCTCCTACAGAGGTCATCATAGTGGTGATGACACTGTTCACCAGTGCAGGAGATACCAGTCACACTAGTAAGAGACCTTGCCAAACTATCCCAGGCTTCTGCTTTGTATTGGGTGCCAGTATAGTCTTCCTGCAACAGGCATGGGACATGATCCCTAACCAGGAGCCCAATAGAAACCTTGGACTCCTGGACACACCAGTGCTGTGCTCTAAATCACACAACTTCATCTGCACCAGACATTGCTGAAGAAGTCAAACCTCAATGTATAAAGTGCAGTTCCCGGTATTTCCTCTTTAAATACCATGGTTTCCTGCCACTTGCACTTACTGAGAGTGTGCACTGTCTAGAATTTGAGACATTTGAAAATAGTGCATGCCGCTTACTGTCATGCAAACCCAATATTCTGTATATCCATATATATATATATATATATATATATGTGTGTGTGTGTGTGTGTGTGTGTGTGTGTGTGTGTGTGTGTGTGTGTATATATATATATGCATGATGGAAAGTGCTGTGCACCTTTTTCAAATATATTATCAAAGAGCATTAACCAAGACAATTCCATGCTTATTTCCTTACAGTACCAGTTTATTTAAATATACTGCAATGTCAAACCATCATATACAAAACATGCATTCCCTGGATTAGAACTCAGTATTATCAGCACTTTAGTCCAACATTTAACCCATGTCGCCACTGGTGTCAGAGCCATGGCCTAAAGCTAAATGCCAAAAAGTGCATAGTCATCCCCTTTGGGAAAAACAAAGTGCCCAC
The DNA here is from genome assembly GCF_019279795.1 of Protopterus annectens. NCBI lineage: Eukaryota > Metazoa > Chordata > Ceratodontiformes > Protopteridae > Protopterus > Protopterus annectens. The sequence continues at coordinate 42,887,772 of NC_056727.1, read as the reverse complement.
AAATTACCACATAGGTGGTAATCCATTAAGTATAGAAGAAGTAATTAAGGATTTGGGGACCCAAGTAGATAACAATCTCTCCTTTGACAATCATGTTGCCAAAGTGGTTAGAAAGACCTTCTATATAGCCCACCTTATTACAAAAGGGTTCACATCTAGATCAAGAGAGGTCATTGTGCCCCTCTGCTCATCACTCATCAGGCCCATACTTGAATACAATGCCCCATTTGGGATGTACCTTACCCGACACCTGCAGCAACTGGAAAGACCCCAAAAGTACCTCACCAAGAGGATCAAGGGACTCAAACAGATGCCCTACGCAGTTAGGCTAAAGAAACTCCAGCTCTACTCAGTTGCTTACCGCCTACTCAGAGGTGATCTGTGCCTGACGTATAAAGCCATCTCCAACCCAGAATTAATGGACATGCTCCACCTCAGGAAATCCAAATCCCTTAGAGCTACACGCTCCAGGGACTTAAACCTCAGCAAAGAAATAAATAGGACATGCTGGAGGGACAGATTCATAACCCAGAGGCTCCCCTCACTCTGGAACAAAATCCCAATCCATGTTAGGCAGAGCCCCTCAATGACTCTCTTCAAGAGAAATCTTGACGAGTGGATGGGAGATCATAGGTTTACCCCTAGGATCTCTTCTGTGTCCCTACTAGACAGAGGCACAGTAAACTAACCTTAAAAGGGCTATCTTCTGTGACCTACTATACAGAGGCACAGTCAACTAATCTAAAAGGGTGGCGAAAGCCAAACACACTCTGGCTAGGCTTATAAATGCCCTAGGGCAGATAGCCTAGTATCAACCTATGAACCTATGATAGTGATATCATCATTGTAGTTTTACTACTTATTATTAACCAGAGGTATGAGTGTAGCACCGCTCCACTTAGTGGGTTTGCGCAAACACAGAGCATTGTGCAGTGATATGTATTGAAGGCATCCTGTTTCTATTTCTAAATGTCTGGGTTATGTCTGATACATGGGTGGTCCCACTGTGCAAACCCAATAAACATAAGGTATACATATATATATAGAGAGAGATGGGCTAACAACATACTTACTTTTACACGAGGTCATATCTTCAACTCAGTGGAAAAAGCAACTGCAGAATGATTTCTATACCATAGATATATGGGTTAAAAGAAACTTACTGTTAAGTCCTTCACATCAATTTATATGCTCTTTGAATTAGCAAAAAGCTAAAACACTAAGATACTATTACCACAGCATATCTGCATAACAATGCATTTCAGATAGTCCTTTTCTGTATGATCCTATGTCTCTGGATAGATGTCTCACTCATAATGAGCGGTCACACAGAAATCATTGTTGACAAGTCCTCTCATCTTAGAGCTTGTTACACTATACCAAGCCATGTTATTCCTGAGCCTGTTAAAAGAAATACCCACATCTGTCTTAATCCTTAAATTATAATGCAGGCTACATTAAATCTAGGGATGTCACACCACACAACTCATACTGACAATGATTAATAAAATTAGCAAAGTCAACTTGGTTGCATAGAAGGAAATAACCCTGACAATGGCAAAAGTGACCCATGTTTAATTCTTGGCTTAGGCACCCTATGGTGCTTACAGGAAAGGAAGAGGAATGATGAGATATTTGCCTATTTGCCCCTTCCTGGGGGAATGCTGGGAAATTGTGTTTTGGACAGGACTGCTTTAAAAGCCAGGGATGTGAATAGTGGGGCTGTGATAACAAAGATGGTCTTCAAAATAACGGTCAGGAAAATAGACACATCATAAAGTAAGTGGGAACATTTTCCTCCCAGCATCATTGCATACTCTGTGGATGATGTATTTCAATACATCAATGAGAGGTGTGGCTTAAATCAAAAACCCCATCTCAGCTATAATGTGATGACACAGGCTTCTCTGCTTCTCTCACAACTGCAAGAGGGGATTCATGTAGAGTCAGTCATAATGTGTTCTCATCCAGAGGATGGGACCCACCTAGAACAGGATAATACCAGTTTATTCTCATGACAAAGATGAAGAAGGAGCTATGGGGAAAGTGGCAGAACCTAAACTCAATGGTGAGAGGGCCAAAATAAATAAACTATTTTACAGATGTATATATCTTGTAGAACATGAGCAACAGTGTATAGCCCTACAGAAATTTAAAAAGCCACCTGTCTCTGTCTGAGCCACCTGTAAATGCGTCGAGCTTCTCAGCTTCATTTCTCACGCCCCCTGAATTACTACAATATTAACCCTTTTTAGCCTGTGGTCTACCTCTGAAGCCTTACTAATTTTTCAAAGATAACTCCAACACACTACAGATGAAAAGAGCCATATGAAAATAATGCTAGCTGACTAGAACCACCTCAATGTCTTTAGATTAATGCAACACCAAAAAGATAGTCATACTTGTCAGCTCTTCATATACAGTATGTAATAACTAATCCCATTCTGCATACAATACATAATTAAAACATCCTAAAGCATAACTACCCAAGCAATTAAAGTACACCCCACTGAGCCTTGCACACTTGTATATACTTCTAATCCTCCCTGTTACTGTATTCTCTTTCACTCTTCCTCCATCCATGATTCAGTGTATTCTTTCAACCTATATAATGTCACTCCTTCCCCTTTAACTCATACCAGACTACATCTGTCTTCTACTCTTTCTTTCACTGTACTAGTCTTGTTTCTATTCTGTCTCACCTTCATTTACTTTATGTTAGCTTATGCCCACTTCAATTATTTATGTCTGTTTTTGCACCTTCTATCACTCTTAAAATATCCTGATCAAACAGAGACAACATAATCTCTGCTCTTATCTTTTGGGTACATTGCAAAGACCTATCTGACCATCTGATTAACAACTCAGTACAGACTCACTAGCAACCTTCATACTAAAGTTACATTGTTTGTTCCTATACACTAAGCACATCAACAATTGGCAAAATGATTGCACCAACAATAATAATAGGTGCTATATAAAATCTCTGATAGGTCATGCTCATAGATGTTAATGCAACTTTCCCTTTCATGTACGACATGTAAATGACATGCTCTAGGATCACTTTATATAAAGTGCTTTTATTCTATGTAATTCAAATTTGATTCAATCCCTTTTATAAACATGTAATTAATACTGTCTGTACTGTCTGGGGCTCTAGTTGTGGCTGAAAAGAGTTTTCATACCAGAATATGTGGCCAAAGTGAGGCACAGCTTGGGGTCCAGGATCTGAATTTGACACAGAGGTTGATATCCCTCATCCACCTTCATTATCACAATACACAGCTGGTATGCCTATGCATACCCAGTCCCCTGTGGCCACAGATGTTGGACATTTGGAGGGTTAGGACATTGAACAGGGAAGTGTGGCTACTGTGGCTTCAGTTACTGTTGACACTTGTCATAGCCAAACAGTTGGTGAGGTTTCACAAAGGCAGATTTATAGGGGTGCTGGTAGGAAGCTTACTGTCCCTCCAGCACCTATTGCAAATGTATCATCTTATGTCACTCAGTGCATGTTTAGGGTTTTCATGGAGGCACAGGCACATTCAGAAAGGAACTCCAGATGAATGCCCAGGGTTATGGATGCAGCAAAGTCTGATATCATTGACTGTCTCCACCAGACTGCGAATACCCTGGATTGGTTCATTGATGCAGTGGAAAGACGTTGGTCTGAGAGAGATCACACACTATCTTTCTTGGAACGCACATTCAGCAACTACATCTGCTGAGAGTCAATGTGGCCATGCACAATCACACTCCTGTAGTGGCAGTACATCTAGCAGTCCAGAGGAGAGTGTGCTGTCCACAACAAGATGTGGCAGGCCATGGGCTCATGGTCCTGGCCATTCCTGTGAAAGACATGCTCTCAGCAGACAGCAGTCACACTTAGGTAGTAGCACAGCATCTGACTTTGGCCATGGGGTGCCAGGGCAACTCCTGGCAGAGCCAGTTCACATGTTTGGGACAGAGACAATGAACTGTCAGCTCTACCATGCATGGCTCACAGCTGCCCAATATACAGACATGCAGGGCTAGCACTGAGCTTGGCTGTGTACACTCAGGCACTCACACACCAATGTCCCATTCAGGTCACCTACAGACACACATGCCACATTTCCCTGGTCCATTCTGCCTGCATCCCTTCCTGACTCACACACAAGCTTGCCAACCTATTGCATCATCTTAGGCTCCTGCACCCCCACACAACACCCTGTGCAAGTGATGATACCTATGCCACATCCCTCTCATCTCTTTCATGGATGCAGGGAAATAAAGCTATGTTCCAAACAAGTACACAGCAACAAATATATCACAAAAACAATTTGGTCACACTAGTGATGAGAGAGAGAGAAGAAATGAATTGAATGATGTTGAAGTAAGATTGAGTGAAAGGGGATATGATAAAGATCTTCTATTAAGGTGTAAAAGGAGACTACCTGGGGAGACATATGAGAGCCCATGTGGTCATGTTAAATCGAGATGTACTATGGAAAAATTGGTAGTTTCAAAATATGTTGGAAAAGAAGATACCAACCGGGAAAAATTATTTTTTGTTACTAAATTTACTCCATTTTCAGATAAGCTAAGGAGGATAGTGATGAAATATTGGTATTTAATTAGAGAGGATGATAAAATTGGTCATTTGTTCCCCAAATCTATTACTTTCTCTTATAAGAGGGGAAAAAATCTAAAAGAGTTATTAAATTGTAACTTTTTGAAAGGGAATAAAACTAATGACCTTACTCCGGGCACATTTCCATGTGGGCATTGTAGTCTATGTGATAGGGTGATTAATGTGGATGATATTAATGGTATTCCTTTTAATCCCAAATTTTATTTTAACTGCAGATCTATAGGGGTAGTTTATGCTTTATGCTGTTCGTGTAAAGATGTTTGGTATATTGGGCAAACCAAATGAATGGTTAGAATTCATGTTTTAGAACATCTAAGAGACATTAGAAATCATAGTGAAGTAAGTCCTGTGGCCCAGCACTTCCTTGAGAAACATGGTGGTTCCCCCAACAGCCTAAAATTTTGTGTTCTGGGAAAACCATTTTCCATGGGAGGGAATGACTATTCTTATAAATGACTGGAACTAGAGACTAAAATGATTTTAAAATTTAAAACTTTAAAGCCCTTTGGACTTAACTTAGAACTGGCTATTTAATTAATTTAATCATTTATACAATATTCCTTTTAATGAAATGAATAGGTTATGTATATAATATTCCTTCTAATCTAATGAATAGATAAATCACGAGGGAAATAGATATTAGTATTTAGATATATAAAAATGTTTGAATTAAATATGGTGAATTTGGATTAAATGTCTGTAATATATAATTGAATAATTGAACTAATTGATTTAGTTGTTTGTGTCAATTGCCTTTTGATGTGTGTATATATGTGCTTGATGCATATACCTTTTGTGATCCTTGAAGGCGAAAGGCCGAGGTACCAGATCGTTTTGCAATTAAAGAAAAAAAGGAATACTGGTAAAGTGCTTGGACTTGTGTTTTTGTGAAATAAAGCTATGTGTCTGATGCGCAAGGAGACTATTTCTATTAATATGAATTTGTTTCTTCCAATGTTGCTTTTGACATGCTACTTGCACTGTTCATTTTCAGAATTTGTACACTGCCATTTATAACCACTGTAGCATAATAGTGTGTGCACATTATGATGGATGCCATTGTAATGGCTGTGTAGTCACACAATGACATGTGTCACATGGTAATGTTTATGTCTGGCTTTCAGGGTTGTGTAGGACATACCTATGGGTACACATCTGCAGTCACCCCATCAATGTCAGAGCACAGCATTGAATGTCAGCCCACAAGACAAATATCACCAGAAAGGTAACACATTATATGTTCCAGGGTCTCATATGTGTTTAATATGCTAACAAACACAAGGGCTCCTTTAAGCCTAGCCATGCATCCCTAAACAGTGTCAAGGTATGATACCATTGATAAGTGTAAACAGCATTTTGGGAGCTGAAATATCTGCAATCTGGGCTGTGAGGATGAACTATCCACAGTTTTCCTGTGTCCATTATGGACATTGGTCAACAAGCAGGTATGATTGTCCTGGTCCCCATCTAATTGTGTAACTTGCACTTGATTTGCATTAGGGCAGAAATGTGTTTCACATGGATGTGGAGCCTGTTCCATACAGGGTGTAGTCTCTAGGTTATATACCTGTCTCTCCAGTGTGTCTTATCTATACCACTGTCAATATGTAGGTTTGTACAGCAGATAATGCTGGTGCTACTTATTTCATGGATATGCAAGAGGTCAACAGTGGGATCTGACACCACCCTGTATGGCAGGTATACACCACCCCTCCAAAGCATGTATGAGACAGACTACATCAATAGGGCCGTTATGTGGTCTGCATAGGACGTTACATACACCATGTGTGCTTTACTGAGGAACCTCTGTGGATGTTACAGCTGTCGGATATACCTAGCTAGTTACATTCCAAAGGTGGCATTGCACCAATGATACATCTGTTTAATGCCAGTTACAGTGGGACAATGTCTTCCTTGGTTTTACATGCCATACCTTTGTTTATAGGTTGCGCAACATAGAATGCTGTCCATGATATTACAGACAAGTGACAGGCAAAGGGTAGATCACTATCTGTGTCCATAAATCACTGACTACTCAGTCAGCTGTTCAAGTTGTGCTGGCAATATGACAGTTACCAGGGGTGGATGACTTCCCAAATGATAGTATTGTGCATTTCATGGTATTTAGTGTTAGCCCATGGCTCTGATAACCACTGTATGTCTGTGTCAGCCCCTCCTGGAAAACATTTGTGTCAATGTGGGATTCAATAACAGCTCCTCATTTGCATGAAGCCAGCATTGACTAGAATGTTGGATTTGTGTTGGCTTGACTTTTGGGCTTGTAGGTTGTTCCTCCATGACATGTTGCTCTATGATATGTGTGTGTTATTTTCAGAGTGCATATGGGGCTTCTGAGGGTATTTGTTATCTGGACTTTCTCTGTGAGATTTCTGTGATTTATGTAGGATACATGTCAGTGCCTCAGCTCATGTCTGCTTTGGATTTTGTGTGATGACTGCAGCGTGTGTACCATTGACTACCTTATTGACATTAGGAGTACTTTTATGTGAGAACTTTACCTCTAGTGACATTGTATATATGCATTTCTTACATAGCATATCAGTTTGTTTGATAATGAAGTGGTTGTCAGTAAATATGTTGCAATTTCTACATTGCCTCAGGATGCTCATATCCAACAGGGTGGTAAAGGTGACAGTGGGAATCCTCATAACTATGGCAACAGATCCTTTATTATTGATTACACCATTGTGTTGAGTCTATCACTCAATGTCACAAGTATATGTTCCATAACTATGGGGACAATGCTTGACAGTGCATGCTGGTTTTCCTGTGTGCAAGTCGGTATTGGAGTTAATGCCATCATGGTTTCTGAGAAAAATGTCACCCAAAGTGTCTAGTCTTGCACAGAACACTGCCAAACACTGGAGAGGAATGCAAGATGTACACCCTGTAAAGTTAAGGATGGTGTATTTAGGAAGTTATTCTGAAGTTACACACTGATCAAGCACTGCATACCAGGAAAGGGTCAGAATAGAGCGATGATAAATCAGCAAGAAAGGGAGAGTAGTACTGCTGAAAATGAATTCTTCATCGAGTCTTGGTGAGTACCTTCATGAGGTGAGCCCTGTTTTCCACAAAATCTCACCAAGATAACACTGCTGTATAGACTGTATTTATATAGCATATATTAAGGACAGAAGTAGGTTAAAAATTAAAAAAGTTAGCTGGGTGCACAAGGATAAAAAAGTGCCCAATCTTGTTAGGCACACTGGTGCCAGGACTGGAAAAGATGACGGTGAAGAATCCTCAAAATACAGAAACATTCCTACAATGGGGCCAGGCCAGGCCTAGGGGGAGGATGCCCCCCTTGTTGTAGAAGGAAGCAGTAGTCCATACAAGTCACAAAAACTGATAGGCCAAAGAAGAGCCTTAAAGATGATAAAGTGGACTATTGAGGCTATGAAAAAAATTATGTATTGTTACTATTATGCTAAAAACCCAGAATTGCCAAGCATAAGATATACAAAATGATTAAGAGAGAAATTAGAGGAAAGAAAAATACTGTCAGAAGCTTCAAATAAAAAATTGTATTCATTAATACAATAGATTTGGGGAAAACAGTATATAGATCATGAAACTTTGATGTGTTTGGAAAAAGAAGCATCTGAGGAAGTGCGAAAATATAAACAACAAAACCTAGAGATTTTTGAAAAGTATAAGAAATATGGACATGGGGAAGAAAGGAGATTTGATGTGCAATATTTATGCAAAGGAGAAAGCCAAATTAATCAATATAAAGAAGGCAGCCCCAAAGATATTCAAAGAGACATACAGGCAAAAGCATCCAGATAGGAAAAATTTCAAAATTAAAAAATAATATCACAAAGATGGAATGTAGAAAAGAAGATGAGTAAAGTAGAAGTAAAACAAAACATAGAAGGTGAAGTTATGGAGAGCCTGCAAAGTGGAGGATTTGATGTAGAAGATCTAACACAGGTTACATCACAGCATGATGGAGTGAGTCCACAAAGTAAGGAGAAACAGGAAGATCAGGAAACATCTGAAGAAGAAATATGTACATGGGAAAGAAAAAGAGATTTAATATGGTGTAATATTTAAGCAAAGGAGAAAGCAAAACTAACCAATACAAAAAGAGCAGCATGAAAGATATTTGAAGAGAAATACAGGCAAAGGAATCCGGACATGGAAAACTTTACAATACAAAAAATAAGAGGACAAAAAGGAAAAGCAGAAATGGAGACACCTAGTTGCAGGTGTTACTCAGACAATAGTAACAAAGGCAACACCACTAGGTGGGAGCATACCCTCACTCTTTATAGACACATGCAATTTAACTTTTACTACCTGCTGCAACTCCCTGGATTTGTGCCTTCTATTTGCTACTTGAATGTCCCTTTAGTGTTTAGTTGCAGCACTCCTTGATATTAAACTTACCGCTGGGCTTTTCCAGCTGCTATTTGTGCTTGGCTCCAAACTTTCCATTGATTGTTTTTCTTTGTGACTAGCTCTCCTTCTTGGGTCTGCCCACTCCATTTGCCCTCTGGGTTCACTCCACTGCCCTACCCTGCCCCCATTTTCCACCTACTCCCACTACCTCTACATTTATACCTATATAGACACTCCCATCTTCTACTCAGGCAATCAGACCCATCTCCACCCTCCCATAACTTCTGACCATCCCCCGCCTTTCTTCCTCCAACTTTACAGGCTCCCAACTACAACAAAACCACTTTCCAACTTCTCCATCCAACTACCCCTAATCTACACACCTGCACAATCACTATACCTTATACCCACAATTCACACAGCAGCCTTATAACTCACTACGCACTTCATTCCCTCCACCAGCTTTACTCATAACACTTCTTCCCTTCTTTCTCTGCCCTCTACTCCATCTAAACAACCTCCAAGAATTCCCTTACTCGCCCTCCTTTCACATAACCTCAGTTTATTTTAAAAAGGAACCACCCTACTCATCATATATCTCTCCTTATCTTCATCACTTCAACAACACCCTCCTTTTCAACAGAAAACTTCTTCCAAATATTTCTAAAACTGCTCCTATGCCTCACTTTCCAAATTCCATATACTCCCACTGTTATAAGCTCAACACAAAGTCATCTAAAAGCCCCCTCTCCCACCTTCTTAACCTAATCTCTCTCCTCATTTCCGGTGACATACACCCAAACCCTGGTCCTTTGGTCAGCCAATGATAAAACACAAATGTGCCTTCTTCACTCTCTCCTCACAAATCACTCCTATTCACCACAATTAGTGCACAAAGACTATGCAATAAACTTCCCAATTTTCATGACTGGCTCTCCCAAATAACCCCAGAATTTTATCTATTTCCAAAATGCGGCTCAAACCACACATGAAAGACACTGAAATCATCCCACCTAACTAGAGAATAATATGTAATGACAGAACCCAAAAGAAAGGTGGTGGAGTAGTCCTGCTCTTCTCCTCCTTTTGAACAGTGACTTCCTACACCAATCCGTTACCCCAATTCACTAAAGCTGAACTAACCCTCGCCTTCCTAAAAATAAACAACACAAAAACATATGCATAGAATCCCTGTACATTCCACCTGAAAATAACCCCACAGTTCTCAAAGATATACTCTCTTGGTTCTCTACTAACATACATAATGAAACTTTAATCCTAGGCGATGTTAACATTAACTGGGCCTCCATTCTCTCAACCTCTACTGCTCAAAATATAAACCTATTCAACTTCACCCAACTAATCAACTCTCCCACCAGACCTAATAAAGACAATTCTCCAGGCAGCACTCTTGACTGGAAACTAGTATCCCACCCAGCAATATTTCCAACAGTGGGACCTTACCTGATTCCATTAGTGATTTCCTTCCTCCCTCTGCATCTCATTCATCTTCCTCTATCCACCTTCAACATAATTATATCACAACCCATACCCTCACTAAGTTTAACCCTTAAACCTTCTCTGACTGCTTAAAACACATGAATTGGACCCTCCTAAAAACTCTGCCTCTCAACAATGCTGTTTCCTATTTTAATACTTCATTCATTAACCTACTAAACAGATTTGCTCTCCTAAGAACTAAAAGAGTTAAAACAAAAACTCCTCCCTGGCTCTCCAAAGACTCCATAACCCTCATGCATCTCTGAGATAAAACCTGGAAACACCACCAAAAATACAAAACACCTAATGCCCTAACTGAATGCAAACAACTCCGCAATAAAGTAAAAAAAAAAACAATTAGCTGCTGATAGATAATCCTACTACTTCAAACTCCAAAACAACCACAAATTGAATCCCAAAACATTTTTGTGTAGGATCTCTGCCCCCCTTAGTCCTAGTCGAAATGATAACCCTTGTCCAGATCCTAGCTCTCCAGATCATATCATTGCCTCCCAATTCAACTCCTTTTTTATAGACTCTATAGCCAAGCTCACCACTTCCTTTCCCAACAATGTTTTAGCTACTACCTCACCACCCTCTTAAAACCCCTCCTCTTATCCTACTAATTCTTGTCACCTCCCTCCCTTCACCCTCAATCCCATCCCAGTTAATACCATAAAAAACTCTTACAAAAATTAAAACCACGTTCTAATGTCACAGATAATTTGCCCTCTAACTACCTCAAGCTAGCTGCTGATGGCATAGCTCTGCCCATCTGCTTTCTTATTAATTGCTCCATTCAAGAATCGTATGTACCCCTCCTCTGGAAGAAAGCTTTTATTACTCTCCTTCACAAAGGTAGCACCAATTCCAACAACTCCAATTTTCATCCAATAGCCCTTCTCTCCCCTATATCCAAGATTCTTGAAAAGTGTACTCTTCTTCAGCTCTTACCCAACTTAATCTACAATCACTTGTTGACACCCACTCAACACAGATTTAGACCAGGACACAGCATCACCACTGCCCTTATATCCTTCCTTGATATCATCAACTCATCATTGTGACTCTGGCAATATAGTAGCCACCCTTCTCCTTGACTTATCTAAAGCTTTTGGCACAGTCTCCCATCACTTACTCTTGTCCCAGCTGTCCCATTTCAACCTTTCTTCCTCTACTATAAACTGGTTCTCTAGATATCTCTCAAACCGTCAACAGTCTGTCAAATGGAAAAAGTGTACCTCTTCCTACCTCCGTACTCCAACAGGCGTACTTCAAGGGTCTATCCTGGGTCCCCTTCTATTTAACATCTTTATTAACAACTTCCATCACTGTCTCCCAAACACCAATCTTGTCCAATACGCTGATGACTCTACCATTATCTGTTCTGCCTTATCACTCCCCAGACATGCAAATAACTCAGGACACCTTCTCTAGTACTGAAACTTGGATGCTAAACAATAACCTAACTCTCAATGCAACCAAAACTAAAATCATGTTATTTATTCCATCAAAAAACACCAAAATTGACAAAAACACCTTCCAGGCGTAACAAGACTCCCATCAAAATAGTCCCTCATACCAAGTTACTAGATGTTCTTATCGATGATCAACTAAAATTTTACATCCAAATACACACTAATATCAAGACAACTTACCAGAAGCTTAGTATGCTCTAGCGACACAATTGTTACATTACCCTCTCAACCAAGCATACCATTGCTGTCAGTTACCTCCTTCCCTCTATTACGTATGGTGCTCTTCTCCTAACTAACCTACAATCCTCACTAAAGACAAAATTTGCATCCTGCTACAATAAAATATCTAAGTCTGCTACCAGCTGTAAATCCTACTCTCACCACTGTGATGCACTACACTCCTTGAACTGGCTAGAACTCCCCAACTATCTTTCTTACATTAAACTCTCAACTGTCCATAATCTCATGTTCAGGCCTCCAACCTGCCCCTCCCCCTCCTCCATAGTCTCCCTACATATACCTGATAGACCACTCAGATCCAAAAAACAGAATGTCCTTGAAGTATACAAACCCTCACATTCACCTGGGCAACTCCTACTGTCGTTCTCCCTGGCACGCAAATGGAACTTACTCCCACCCCACATCCGAATTACCTAGAACCACTCTCATTTTAAGACTTTGCTTCATTCCTACCTCACATCTAAATTGGAATGCTCCTGCTCTCACGCTTCCGAAATTCCACCCCACATCTCCCCCACCTTCTAGATTTCCTCAATAATCTAATCTAACACCTGCTACACTCTGCTTACCACCGCCTCTCTATTTTTTCTACTATTACTCCTACTTCTTTGTCTTCTTACTGCAGGCAATAGTATACCTTGAGCTGCAAAATGCTTTGTTGTCCCATGTACCCAGTTGAAATGTATGTTATGCCATCTTGCACAAGTTGTTATTTTTTCAGTATCTCTATGTTTTATATATTATTTCAATATCTCTAAGTCTTACATAATGTAGTACTTTTGTGAGCTTAATACATTTTAATGTGAGCTTTAATACTTTTTAATTTTTGTAATATTGTTTTTGGATCTTTTCTCCCTGGGCCTCCATTGAAGAAGGGCTCTTTTAGGCCCAATGGACTTTCCCAGTTAACAAACTGCAAACAAATAAATAAATAAAATAATAGAGAAGTTAAAGAAATAGAAACTGAGGTTATGGAGTATCTGCGAAGTGAATGATTCAGTATAGAAAATCTAATTCAGAAAGCACCACAACAGGATAGAACAATGGATATCCAAAAAAAGGGAAAACCAGTGGAATGGGAAACAATTGGTCAGATGCTATATGAAGATATTTTGGAGCATTCCACAGGAAACCAGTATAAACATTCACTTGAAGCTGGACAGCAAAGGAGGGAACAAGAAACTGTGAAAACTCTGCCACAGTCATTGTTGAGGAGTGATAGGCCAGTAAATTCCCATATGACAGAGCAACGGATGGCACAGGGTGAAATTGAAGCGAATGTGCCACAGGAAGTTGCTATAGAACTTTCTACAGAATTCCTGCAGGAAATGGAAAACAAAAAAATTGCCCTCAGTTTAGAAGAAAATGAGCTAAGAGAAGTGTTGCTTGATTTACTAGAGGTAGATGTATCAAAATCAATGAAAGAAATAGACTGCAGAAGGTCAATAAAACCCCAAAAGTCAGAAGTTTGACAAAACAAATGAATACAGTAATACTGTCCATAGAGATCCATGCAATATAACATAAGTAAACAGGATATATTCATGTGCATCTAAATTAATAATTGGTAAAGTTCTACCACAAAAACATAGGGTAGTAAGGGAAAGGAAGGACAGAAATTGAATACCATCATGGAAGTATCAAACAGAGAAAACTATAAAGCAGTTAAGACAAGAAGTATCACTGTTAGAAGCATACAGAAGTCGGGACAGATCAACAGAAATACTAAGAAAGATAGATGCAATAAAAGCAATACACAGTATTAGAACAGACCAGGATCTATTATGCACTATCACAAATAACAAACTAAAAATGTTAGCACAAGTGGAAAAACTTAGAAGATAAGCAGGTAAATATAAAGGAAAAGTACAAAATAAGCAATTTATTGAAGACCCAAAAAACTTTTATAGAGAATTGGGAAACAAGGTAAAAGGAATTGAAAGACCACCATAAAAAGAAATAGATATGACGATACTGTGGAACATAACAAAGATGCTAAATGGATAGAAGAAGTAAAAGAAAGAATAAGAAGTTTAAAGGTACAGGATATGAAATGGGATAAAGTAATGGCCAGAGAGATTGAAACAAAGTTAAGAAAAGCCTCTAACTGGAAAACCCCAGGCCCAGATGCAGTACCTAACTTCTGGTTAAAAGTATTAACATCTTTGCATGAAGATTTAGCTATGAGTAAGAACTATTTATATGCGCACCCTGAACAGACACCAACCTGGATAACAACAGGAAAAACAATGCTCCTACTTAAGAGTGAACCTGCAAGCTATGCTAAAAACTATAGACCGATAACTTGCCTTCCAACGACATATAAACTATACACTGAAATTGATGCCGACAGAGTTTATAGTCATTTAGAAGAAAACTCAATCATGGCAGTAGAACAAAAGGGCAATAAAAGAAAGTCATATGCAACATAGGATCAATTGCTGTTAAATAAAGTCATAGTGGAGAACTGTAAAAAGGGAAAAATCTAAGTATGGCATGGATTGATTATAAAAAAGGATTTGATAGTATCCCACATTCATAGATAAAAGAGTGTGTAAAAATGTGCAAGATACAGCTTACACTGACTACATTACAATGGCCATGAAATAGTGGCAGACTACTTTGCAATTAAGCCATGATAAAGGACAAATTATTATTCCAGGGATAACAATTCAAAGGAGAGTATTCAAGGGTAACTCTCTGTCACCACTGTTATTCTGTCTTTCCCTTAACCCATTAAGCTGTCTACTTAGGACATGGCTATAATTTGGCTACTAGAAAACAAAGTGTAAAGACTTCTTATCTTCTCTTTGTTGATGATTTAAAATGTATAGCTCATCAGATGAGGAACTGAAAGCACAACTGCAAGTTCTCAAAACTTTTTCAGATGATATAACAATATCATTTGGTCTTGATAAATGTTCATAAGCAACATTTAAAGCAGAAAAACTGCAACACCAAGAAAGCATCAATTTGGAACAAAAATGTGATACAAAAGAACTAACTTGATTAAGAGGGAGTATATAAATATTTGGCAATTGATGAAGGATCAACAATAAAACATGAACAAATGTGAGTAAAAATTAGTAAGGTATACCTTAAAGGACTTAAACTAATCCTGAAAACAGTGTTGACATCTAGGAACAAAATTAAAGCTATAAACCATTATATTCTTCCTGTCCTAACTTACAGGTTTGGACTGATTGACTAGCTCCAAAACATCTCTGATAGATTACACAGGAAAACAAAAAGGATGTGTCATGCTCATCAAATGACTTACAAAAATCAGTGCATACAAAGATTATATTTTTCCCATTCAGAAGGAGGGATGGGCCTCCTTGAAATTGATTATATGTATAGATCTGCAATCAAGGGACTGCACACACATCTGCTGACCTCACAAGGCCCAAAAGTAGTGAAAGTTTTGAAACTTGAGGAGAATAAATCGAAAATGACTTCTCTGCTTAGTCTACGAGAAGCATATCGGTATCAAGCAGGAATGGAAATCAAACCAGAAGTAGATAAAAATCAGGTAGCAACTGAATGTGCCAAAAAACAAAAGAAAGAATATAATGTAAAGAGCCAGATGAGAAGGCAAGAAATGTGGAAAATGAATAAATAGAAGCAGAGAAAACTTCTGGAAGAACCTCATGTTGACAAGGAATGAATGCAGGAATGGTTAAGGAGAGGCAAATTCAAGCCAAGAGATGAAAGGTTAATATTGGCAGCCCAAGATAGTGGGCTATGAACACTTTAGTTTACAAAATCCATAGAACATTTGGGAGAAACAGACAAATGTAGGTTTTGTAAAACAGAATTGGAAACAGTTGCACACCTTGTTACTGGTTGTGACATACTAATGGCAGAGGGACTGTATACTGAAAGGCATAATAATGTGGCAAGACTTTTGCACTGGGGTTTGTGTAATCATTATGGTACTGAAGTGGCTGAAAAACACTGGAAGCATGACCCACAAAGCATCACAGAAAATGATGAAGCTTACATCACATGGGATCACATATTACCAACAGTTCAAAAGATTGATGCTAGAAAATCAGATATAGTGATCCATGAAAAGACAAAAGTAGCACTTATTGAAATCACCACACCCAGTGACTACAGTTTCTTGCATACAGAGAGACACAGAGTCATAAAATATCAGGATCTGCAGGCAGAAATGAGAACAATGTGGAAGAAAGATACCCAGACAGTTCCAATAGTAGTAGGAGCAACAGGTCATATAAAAGAGAATCTACAGTCGTATTTAGATATGTTACCAATACATGCAACCCCACACGAATTGCAGAAGGAGTCATTACTGAGCACATTGTGGGTTCTGCAAAGAGCACTTCTGGCTGACATCAAGGACTGAAACAATACTAATTTCATGAACTTTAATTGTACTTTGATTTAGGAATGGGGTCCATTTCCATCATGTTATCAGAAACCCAAAAGACATGGAGACATTCAAAAAAGGAAAGAACATTTACCTTATGAAGAATGCTGAAAAGAGAGGAGTCACCTAAATTGCTGCTGCCTGGCTACTACTACTACTGCTGGTCTCACCACGACCTCACTCTACTGGTATCCAAAGCTCCTATTCTTTGCCTCTCACCAGAAGCAAAACGTTAGCATCAAGTTCAAGATATGAAGTGGGCCACAGCACTTGTCACACATGATGCAAGGCTCTGTAGGCTTATTGTAGCCTTTTCTAGGTAGATTAATTAGCAACCTTAATTAGCAACCAGATCAATCATTTGGTGTTTTCATGTTTTATTCCTTTGGGTCCAAGGCTCATAGCATTTCACTAGGGTACTGACCTGATGGTGATTAGCAGCACAGCTGTTCCATCACAATATAAGGTTAAGTCTCAGGTGACATAGATGTCCAAGGTTGCTCCATCAAGCTCCATATCAGTATTGATCCATGTTAGGTGACAGTTTTACAGCAATTCATGCAACCTGGCCTTCAACAACGTAATAGTGATGATCTGCATGACATGGATGCGAGGCCTACTGCAGACAGGTGGCCACCTTTGGGCAATGTCTCTGTCCCTCCCACATGTCCTAGGTATGTCATACTGTACACTTATGTTCCTAGAACAGTAAAGTACTCCCTCATCATTTCACACAACATACATTTGCTGTCTAGTTCTTTGCCAGCCATTATAACCTTGCAAAGCTAAAGTAATGAGAGCAAAGTTGGACAAGTTTTCTGTGCATTCTGACATTCACATCTTCACTGCAAAGAGTGCCTACAGAGATTGTGTTTGAGGCTGTGAACCCCAAGGGTGTAGCAGCATGACCCGTACTTTGCAGGAGTTGTACATCATCACACTTTTTAAGTATGCTTTTCCAACCATGACGAATAACAGGATTATGGTTTATTCAAGTGCCCCAAGCCTGGCAAAGCAGTGTACTGAATCTACCATGCCATCCTCACTGTCAGGTACTGTTTTCCCTGAGGATGACATCATAAATGTAATAACATGTTACATGTAAGCATCTGTCTGGCCACTACCTAACCATGGCCTTTTGTAATGTATGTATAAGCTTTTGTTATTTTTGCTGGCATTAAATAAAGAATGTTGGACTGATGGTCTGCTTGACTCTTCATTTATTTCTGCATTTCCGCACCTCTGACAGTGCTGGATTTATTAACTGAATAATCGGCACAGTGATGATCTCTTCACTGATTCCTACCTTTTACCTGTTTAATGCACATATAAGCAATAAGCTATTGCTAATGGCATTATCTCTGACTGTTGCAGAGACGTGGACAGCATCCTCAAACCCTACTACTACTTCACACAAACACAACATGTGTGAGCTGTATCTACATTAGAAACCTTGAATCTATGCTCTGTCACATACCTGACAGTACATATGACAATGATCAGGATGCCAACATGACCACTTCACCTCCTACTCCAACCAAACTGACATCACACATACCTACATATGAGGAGGTCCATACCAGAAACCTACCTAATCACCAGACACCTCATAAACAGAAACACAAGCACGCTACACATAATAGTACCTCCGCAAACCCAGTACACATAATAGCTAATGCACCACTGTCTCACTCATATTTGTCATAGGCGATTACATCATGAGTCAGACTGATGTCCCTTCACCAGGCTAGATAAGGTAAAGATTACGGTCAGCTTTCTGTGAGGTAGCAGAATATGGCATATCACACATACAGTCAAATCTGTCAACAACAGGTACTGTTATGACTACATCATAGTTCCTGTTGTTGTGTAAGACTTGAGCCATATCTCTCTGGACTGTGTGATGACAGACATGACTGAGCTTTTAGACTATGTGTTTCAGGCAGGTATGCTCTTGGCCATCAGCTGTATTTTACCTATAGCTAGGATGATGCCTCAATACAAACTGAACATGTTTGACTTCAATAATAGGCTTAGCACCTGGTTGTCAGTATAAGAAATCCACTATCTGTCAGCCTGGGATGACATGCTCAACAGCCCTCGATGCTTTGCCACATAAGGTTTTCACCTGTCACCTCTGGGATTTTGAATACAGGGCAAGATTATTGCCACCTACATAGTACCCTTTTTAGGTGGTTTCTCAAGGACATATTTTCCAACGTAAACACCCCATGTACAAACGCCCTCAAGGTTATGCTGCTAAACACTAGGAGTGTCAACAGGAAACTGCACTCACTAGAAGCTGCTCTCATCTTGGAACACACAGACCATACATCTCAACCTGGAAACATCAAAAATCTGAACAAAGGCCCATGAAAAATATGTACAAATCTATACACTGATTAACATAAGATTTGCACGCATGATTATGTAACCCTACCCACTCTGATGGAATTGTGGGATACCAACTTTTAAATGCAAACTGAAGAACAGACATCCAAAATATTATCATAAAACACAAAATAAGCAGAACAATAGTGTTTTATTTATATTAATATTTGAACTTGTGCAAAACTCAAATACAATTTTCTTTTATAAAAATAAAATTAACTGTAGCTGCGCTTCAGCCTTCTTCATTACATAACACAAAATATACACCAAAACAAAACTGTTTTATTTATTTGTAAGAAAATGCTTCCAAATATAGCACATAAAACTGAGGCAGTGATGTTTAGAATATACACAGATACTATAACAATAAGAATGAAACTGATGTGTCCCTAACTTATAATGGCAATACTTGGGACAATAAAACTCCATGTGCCAAACAGGAAGGACCAGCTCTATGAATTTCTCTTGCAACTCATCATGATATTACATATCATTATGAAATAGATATAACTAGACTACTGCCAAAAATCTGTCATAGCTATTGGCAACATTTGCACCAAAGAAATGGAGTTTAAAGACTGCAAAAAGTGATGTGAACTAGAATAAAATACCAGCAAAAGATTCATAAAGCTCATTCATTGTCAATATGCATTTAGGTCAAATGTTGATTCAGCAGATCAAAGTCTGGAAAATACAAAAGTACTAACTAAAGTAGAATAATTGAGAAGACCTCACCCATAATGCTTGCAATAAAGAAAGCAGTAACAGGAGAGGTCTTTATTTGTGAAGATTATGTAAATTCCATAAACCTAATGTTGCATTATGTGTACTATATTTTACCATGGATAGTGAACAGTTTCTCATCACTAACGGGAAAAGTGTTTCGCAAGGAATGACCAAGCACAAGCGTGCCTGCAGATAGAAATTAAAGAATTATAAAGAAGTTCTTGGTTATTATTTACACAGAAAGCATTGAGACATTTGTGTTCTTTCATTTCTTTGAGTTCCTTCTGAAGTGACAGCTTTTTCATTTCAGCATCTCCATATGTTGCTATCTTTGTAAGTAATTAGTTACTCAACCAATCAACAAATGAGGTCACAATTTAAACATGATGCCCCTCCTGAGTTAAAAACTCCCCTCTCCAGAAATGTTAAGACTATTATACTATGCTTTTGCAAACCCACCTAATACAGTGGACATTAACTGGTCTAACCTAGAACTTCTAGAAGGGGAAAGGGCCTTGTCATTCTTAGAATTCAAATAACTAGTGATTCCACATTTTCCCAACATAAGAGCACTCATACAATTTTACCACATCTCCTATCCACATGATTAAACCTTGGCTCGTCTTTTACTGACACTAATGAAATGGGAGTGCAAAATATCTGAGCACAGCACTATTACAGTTATAATTATGGGGTCTCCCACTCTGGTGATGGTTCCATTAGGATCTTATAGCTATGACACAGGTCAGGTTTATGAATTAAAGTGAAAAAATCCAGTCCTGGGAAATATTAGATAGCGCATTAGATACTATTTCTTCTTGAAGATCTTGATGAATTTATCAGAAAAGATATTCAACATTCATGGTCACAGTAGTTTGAAACTTCAACATTTCTGAGTTACAGCACTTAGAAAATGATGCTACCATTCTCCAAACACATACACACACACACACACACACACACACACACACACACACACACACACACACACACACACGCATGCCACACACACACACACACACACACACACACACACACACACACATACAAACGTCGATTGGGAGGTCCATTTAGACTGAGCCAAATTACAGTGGAGGGATATGGAGAAAAGCCCTAGACATGCAAGATATACTATCAGAAAATTTGCAATCTAAACATATTTTTTACAGGCATAGAAACCAGAATGCGTCTATAACAATATAGGTAAATAAATAAATAAAGGAAAATCCAATGGCTACTACTCCCAAAAGTAGTAAATAAATGAAAAATAAATGAAAACTGAAAAACTTTATAAACTGTACTTTAATATCTGGCACATCATTGGTGATACATGATCCAACCTGAAAAACATTAGCAGTGTAATATTCATAATGCATAGTACACATACTGTCCTACACATCATTCAGGTTATCAATAAAACAGAGTAGTTTCAGCAGAGCACTGCTTAGCACCTTGCACCATCCTTTTGCATGAATTAACAGATTTGCAATGAGATATGCAACACTTGACTTAAAAAAAAATGCTAATGCCTAACAGCTGGACTCGTCGCACAGTTGCTCTGTTGCTCACACGCTCTCAACACACTCATAATCTCTCTCAACTCTCTCAGCTTCTAAAAAAAAAAAAACAATAATGGCCGCAATAACTGACACCACATTTCTTTTTTTCTAAATTCTTTTATGGTACCTGAAGGAGCCAGGGGAGAACTCGATCTGGTCACTCTGATATTCATCTTCTTCAATCTGGACTTGTCTCTCTTCTCTAGTGTGTGAGAGAAAGTGAGTGAAACCAGCACATGATTGCACTAGTTGTAGCACCACCACTAAACTGTACAGGGAACAGGGATGATCAGGGTTGTAATCATGTCTCCTTGAAGGTTAAATACATTCTATGCTTGGGCACCCTTCTCCCTAGGAACATGAGCATTTTCATGGATAAGAATATGACACCCTTGACTAGAGAGATGCAGAAGAAGAGTAAAAGATGGGGAAAGCTGAACATTCTCTTTATAAGTTGAGTTAGGATAATAAAAATGTGCTTTCCTTGTGCCGTCTGTCTAATATACAACCATTATTACTAAGGAACAAACGAATGGCTTGGCTGCAGTGCATGTGTTGTATAAACAAACCGAGTAGTACACACTCTCTTTAAGACCTCAGCTATATTCTGATAGGCTGGCAGGCTGCACATGATGCTGACATCATTGCAAACGCCTGACATGTGATGATGTCAGCAAAATTCAGAGGGGGGGGGACCAGGAAATTTGAAAATTAAAGCGCCCATGCAGGAATTTGTGGCACCCCATTATTTTGACCTCAAAACCGGTAAAAACTGAGTAATTTGCTACAGTTGAGAGGTGTGATGCAGACCTTTGTGCAGTCACAGACATATGGTTCAAGGATGTGGAGAGCACCACAGCCATACCAGGATACACCTCCTTCCACACGTGCAGACCTCAAACAGAAGGTGCACAAGCTAATGTTGGCAGTGTAGAACTATTCATTAAAGATACTTACACACCCACATTGGTTACACAGTATGAGTCCATGGATACACTTTAGGTGCTACTGACTGTTTGTAGGGCACCTATTCAAGTCACTGCCATTTACAGGAGCCCCTCCATGAATCAGGACACTCACTCTGATTATTTGGATCTACATAAGCTTATCAAGATACATCTGGACACCATGATTTGGGGTGACTTATACAACTCATCTACTGGGTAGATTAGTCATGCTCAAACTCACTTGCCCTAAGGTTACTCGACTTCATTATCTTCAATGCCTTGGACTAACTGGTTGACACTCCCACAAGGGGAGCTAACATACTTGACTTCCTGTTTACCAATATGGGCAACCACTGTAGCGGCCCCACTGTGAGGTCCTTCCTGGTGAGATCTGACCTCAAATCAGTCTTAGTCAAAGTAGGTATCATACCTGACACCCCCCCTTGCAGCAAATACACTAAATACATTCAACATTCCAGATTATAACCCCTATGAGTTTGTATAAATAGCTTCACTGCACCTCTTCCCTCAGATGTAACTGGCAGCTGTGCCTAGCTCTACACCAATGCTTTATACAAACACTTGTATTACTACATTGACTCAGGTGTACCTAACATGAGCATAACAAGCTCCTCATGGTGAAGCAAACCTTCCTGGTGGACATCTGCTAGTAACAGGCTTTACAATAATAGGAAGACATTGCCGTGTAAGAGTAGGAGGGAGGGAACTCCCCTATGCTGGAAACACCTCCTCCTCAGCTTAAACTAGCAAATAAGTGTTGCTGTGAATTCCTCCAAAACAAATTAACCTCCTCCACAAAGTATAACTACAAGGCATGCTATAGTTACAGCTGTAACCCAAAATGAAAGGCCCACATGTATGCCAAACTAATGGTTAATGATACCTCATATACAGAGCTGGTCAACAAAGCTAACCTGTTGGAAGACAAGTTCTGTAAACCCATCACTCCCCTGTCCTCACCGCACTTACCCCATGACATCCCTACCACCTGTCCTCTACCTTGTATCTGTAAAGAATAGGTCAAAATCGGCCTCTCTGTGGACAAAACACAGCATCTATGGGGCATGATAACATCACAGACTGAATCCTACATGGGCTCCAACATGGCATACTAACTCCACTGGGAACTCTTTGCAATCATAGTGTAACCATCGGTTTTGTCCCAGCTTAATGGAAACAGCCACTGTTATCCTCTTGCACAGAGGTGGTGTGCCCAGTGACCCTGGAAACTATATACCTATTATCCTGACTAGCCATATCTACAAGGCCATGGGGCAAATCATCACAGACATTATCAATAAACATATAGGTAATCTCCATACAGTTGACCCTACACAGTTTGGATTTGTAAAAGGGAGATCATGCCTGTTAAACCAGGTGGACATCTACGAGACAGTCACCTAGTTACTGCATGAGGGGACATCTGTGCATACTGCCTACCTGGACTTAGCCAAAACATTTGACACTATTCCCACTCAGCCATCATTGACAAATGCACCTAACTAGGCATTGACTCTTATATCATTGGGGGGGGGGGGTCATTCACTGCCTCAGTGATAGAGGTCATATAGTCAAAATAAGGGAATCCACCTTCAATATTCAAGATCTAACCAGTGGTGTTCCACAGCATTTAGTCATAGGTCCTGTACTGTTTGTAATCCATTTCTCCAAAGTACAGGCACAAAGTACTTGTCTATGGCTAACAAGATTTGCTGATGCCTGCAAACTGGGAGCAATCACAGAATCTCCAAAATATGTCAACATCCTACATGAGGGCCTTACATGAACAAATGATTGTTGCCAAAGTTGTGGCCTTAAAAGAAATGTAAATATATGTATTATCATTGCTTTTGGTAACAGTGATGTTCCTGCTAAGTACCACATCAGTAGCAACACTTGACACACCTACTCAGGGATGGGAAACCTGGGCACACAGGTTGACAGCTAACTTACCTTAGATCACCATGTCTGCACAATGGTAAGAAGAGCATTTTATTATTCTCATGTAATAAGTGAGGGCATTGTCTCCAGAAAAAGTAGACATCATAACTTCCATGTCATCTTCCCTCTGCAAACCAATATTTGAGTGCAATGGCCCTTGTGGTATTTACCTTTACAAGCACCTGTGGCAATTGAAGAGACCACATAGTTTCCTCACAAGGGGAATTCAGGTCTTCAGCATCTGTCCATGATGATCATCTGATATCACCGTCACTTTAGTGTATGATATACAGACTACTCAGAGGTGATGTCTGGCTTGCATGTGAGGCAATCTCTGACCCTGCTGTATTGGGAATGCTGCATATCTGTAAGTCAAATGGTACATGGGTTACTCGCATAGACCTTAAGCCGGCATGTGACATTAATAAAACCTGCTGAAGGGAGACAATTGTCTACCAAAGTTTAACACATCTTTGGAACAGACTCCCACATCATGTCAAAAAGAGCACCTCACTGGCCCTCTTTAGATGTAATCAGTATGATTGAATAGGTGACCACAGCGGTTACAACTGTGCCCCTCTTGGACAGGGGCAATAGGTGCTGATCAGGTACATAAGGCTAACAATTTTGGCTATGATTTTAAGGGCAGTAGGTCCATTAGCCAAGTAAATTAAAAATGAGCCTATGATCCCATGGGCAGATGTTAAAATGCTCTAACATCCACACACATTTGGCTGCCTACCTATTTATTTCTGTAGAACAACGTACAGCTCATACACACACCAAATTGGCTGCCATGAGATTAGAACCTCTACCTATATAGTCAATTATAATACAGATAACAGCACATAATGCATGCACCACAGCTTAACTCTGTCATGAGCATGGTTTTAGGTAGTCTAATGGTAGATGACATCAGCAGGCCTTGTGGAGGATGACAGTTTGGTGACCTGCATCAACTGCATGCACCAAAAAGTGCAAAAAAAAATTTACATTTGTTGACCGGGCTGGTCCAGCTGGATATATGCCCATTCTCCACAGAGGCCCAAGGAGAAAAGCTCCTCGAAAACACAGTATAATTTATAATAAATGACAGTTTTTACAGATGCAGGTACATTACATATTTAAGCAATTCTTTATACTTCATTACATTTCTGCTTACTGATTTCTAGCATATATCATATATGGATAGTTATAAGAAGATATTGATAATGACATTCGATTAATATATAAAAGCACATTTTTTATGGTTAACAGAAAGCAACTAGTAACTACAGGCGTAGTTATAGGTGTCTTGCAATACATGGGGTAATTTATTCAGGGTTTGCACAAGGACATAACCAATGTGGTTTAAGGTATAGTTTCAGTTTGTTTTTAAAAAATGTTATTGAGGAAAGGGAGGTCAGGTCACTGGGGAGTGAGTTCCAGGTTTTGCCCATGGTATTAGAGAACAAAAGAGTCACCAGCCATATTGTTGGTTTTACCTGTTTGTACTAGTATTTTATTAAATGAGCGTAGGGTCTTAAAGTTATTGTAGGAGGTGATAAGGTTGGTAAGAACTGGCGTATTAGTAGGCTGATACAGGATCTTGTGGGCAACTGTTAATTGGTTAACTAGTAGTACATTTGGCAACTCTAGCCATCCTAGTTGTTCCAAATTAATACAGTCATGAGTTCTGATTGCGGATTCTGTTGCAAATCTGGCAATATTATTGTAGGAGATAGCCAGCTTGTTCAGGTTGTTTTTAGACAGGTTAGTATATATATAGGGGAGGCGTAAAGGAGAGTAGAGATTAAGTGGGTGCGGGCAATAGTAGCCCTCGCTAATGGGGTCAGAAAGGGTTTGATTCTATAGAGGGAGCCTAGTTTTTTGTTGACTGTTTTTATGGTACTGTTAATGTGAGTATCAAAGTTAAGGTTGTTATCAGTTAGTACCCCTAGTAATTTTATAGTTGTATCAGGAGATATGCTAGTACTGTTGTTTGATGTAACAATAAACTAAAGTGGGGAGGCCCTACAGGTGGGAGTGAATAGTAGAAGTTTTGTTTTTTGGGGGTTCAAGATGAGGCAATGGTGTAGAAGTCATTTCTCAACTGTATTAAACACATTTTGGGTGAGGGTCTGAAGGTCTGATGGAGAGGTGGTTGAGCATATTAATGTGGAATCATCTGTATTGTATACAGGTAGTTGAGGTATTACAGAATGTAGGTCAATGATAAAAACAGAAAATAGGAGAGGTCCTAATATAGAGCCTTGGGGGACACTGAGAACAGTGGGGTGGTGAGTAGATAAGTTGTTCTCCCACAGTAAACCCTGCTGCCTATTGCTTAAGTAGGATTGAAACCATTATATAGCCAGCGCATCTAGTGACAGATTTTTGAGTATGTTTATGAGAAATTGGTGGTTAACCATATTGAAGGCTTTAGAGAAATCAATAAAGAGGACTGAGGATAGAGTGTTATTATTGCGATTTTTGTTACTACAGTCAGAGAAGATAAGAGGGCAGTGGTGGTGCTATGAAATGGGCTAAAGCCATGTTGGCAGTTAGCTAATAAGCTAATATATATATATATATATATATATATATATATATATATATATATATATATATATATATGGTTTGCGATCATTTGAACGTAATTAAGTAAGGGGAATGCTCATATATGCGAACTGTATATGCAAAACATGTAATGTTGAACCAAAAAAAAGGTAAAAATAATTATATGAAAATGTCGAATTCGATGTTGTTGCACTGGGCAGCTATGTAGGGACATTTTTGCATTTAGATAAGGCGAGATCCCAATAATTTCACCATTGGTTCCATTAATATCACTAGCTGAAGCTATCCATTACCATAGCGACATAAATGGTTATTCCAGCGATAGGTCTCATGTTGTAGGTATCAAAACAGATAATATTATAGTATAGCTACTGTTCGCCAGTCCATACTTGAATGCAACATCCACATCCAATTTTCAGTGTTGCTAACACCCATGAATAGTATAACAGTTCAATATGTGCACAGTACTATCACCAGACTAGATATTTAACTTGCATGACATCCACATTTAATGTATTAAACACCAATGCAGTAAATATAAATACAGACATACTCCAGTTTCCATATTCCCAATCCCATCTAGAAAGAACAGTGCTTGGCAACTAGTTCAATAAATCTCCTACAAGTGAAAGTATCCCTATTAGCTTTCCAAATGCTTCTTCTCTGTCTTGCAAACTTTGATGTTTAGGTGATGGAGGTGCACAAATTAACACTTTTGACACCAAGTCCTCCACATGGTTCTCCTCTAGTGGAATGGCATGCAGGACGTCCAAAAGGTATCATTTCTTCCTGCCAAGCAGGCAATGGAGACATCTGTGCCACCCCTCAACAGCATTGTGTGACCTTGGAAATCCCTATGCAGAAGTATCGTGCCGATTCCAAAATGCTATTTCAAAAAGTGGTGGAATTCTCTCAGATGTGCACTCTCTCATCCCATATCACCTAGGTCTCCCTAACAGATACTTTTCCTTGAAGAAAGTACACAATGGCTGAGCAATTTCTGACATATCATGCTCAATACTGTTAAAGGTGGGTATCACATCATCCGGATTCAAAAAAGCCAGTGCAGGTATTTGTTTACACAGGAAGAACAAAGACATACTCTTCCCAAATTCAGCTGCCAAGTGCAATTTTTGAATCTGCCACCATACAATGTAGCAAAAATGGTCAATTTTGTCAAGTTATTTAGCAGATGTGCCCCATTTGTAGCACATGTAATCAGTATACCCAGTTTCAAGTCATGTGTATACAGACTGTAGAACAACTTAAATGAAATGAATAGAGAAATCTTAACAAATCTGGATCTGGGACAGAGCCCTGTGGGAAACCCTGCCTGTAACCCATTATCCCACATGTCCAATTGCTGTATGATACTTGCCATGTCCTATATGTAAGCCATGCAGCTATCCATCTTATTAAGAGTGCATCAATTCCGAGTTTTTCTAGTGTATTGATCAGTGCTTTGTGTATAGCCCTGTCAAATCTCTATAAATTACATCACAGCACAATTTTTCATTCATAACTGTTATTATATTGTCATAGTACATCATATCACAGGTGAAACTTAGATCTATTTTCAACATAAGCATGCTGATATATGGTTTCAAGTCCCAACCTTTACAATTCTGATACTGACTAATCCAATATTACCTATCACTTTTTTAAATAGGTCCTGGATATGCAGTGCAGACGTAAATGTGTATTCGACATATGAAATAGGTTAATACTAGTATAGCACACACACAGTCACAGTCTGTAAAACAATACGTATTATTCCTTAACATGCCAAATATCTGAGTATCTCAGGATTAGAGCCCTGAACACCACCACACAAGCTACCTGCCTTAGTCCTTTAAGCCACAAAGGCTGCTTGATAGAAAAGGTATCATGCATCACATCATCTCCTGAATAAATATGTATTTTGCTATTCTCAGTTAACTAACACATAATGTGTAAGTTCAAATTGTACATTACTGCTCTGTTGCTGTGTGACATACTAACTGTGTTAAATGCTCATACAGCATAGATGATTTATTGTTATGGCATTTACAAGGGGACACTGCTATTTGAGGGGTGTGGGAACAAAAGACCATGGTCTTCTAAGAAACACAGTAGTCTGACTGTCATTTAACCTCACTTTCTAGCATGTCCTTTGAATGAAGTACCAGTAATCTGTTGCAGTAGGACTGCATGAATATTCTACGCATGAGTCTTACTGACTACAAATGGTGACATGTCAGTGGAGTGGGTGTCTATAGTTCCATGTGGATATAACTTCTGTCTATTTAACCCAGTATAGTTGCCTGCATATATTACCTACTCCTTAGCTACAATGACATAACATAACAATTCACTATACTACTGTGTAGGTTATGGACTTACTTTGCAAGTGCAGCAGTTGGCACAACTGCATCTCAGGACTGACTCTGTCTGATGAGAGCACTACAGAGCCAATACATGGATAGGTACAGGATGTGTGATTTGGCTGTCATCAATTTTTATATCTGTATGTGAATACGAGTAAGGTATTAGTCCCCAGGTCCCTAGGTTGTTAATGAATGTGCCATGTGTTGTCTCTTAGCCAAAGCCAGGGTGTACTAAGTATGCCTACATCTGCCTACAGAGACATCAGCAGGGAGTTCCTCCTCCAAGTCCTCCTCTGACCATGGCTGTGGTAACTTAGGCACTGGTGTGGGGCTGTGTATCCCTTCCCTTTGCTGATCCTGCCACAGCTGTTTCCGCAGGACCAGATTGGGTAGCATAGCCCATACTGTTAATATCTGTGCACATGTGGCTGGAGTACACTGCAGGGTTCCACCAGATATATCAAGACACTGGAACCATGAGTTCAGAAGACCAAACACACCCTCTTTGCTTTTCCTAGTTTGTGGGTGTGCTTCACTATAGTATTCTTCCATGGGTATGGGTGCATTTCTGATGGGTGTCATCATCATGGTTCCAAGGCATAGCTAGCATCCCCCAGTAAATGGCCCTGTGAGATGTCCCCCCTAGCAAACATCTGGTAGAACTGTGATGTGTGCCAGATATGGAAGTCATGATAACTGACAGAGTTGACAGCGCACACATTCAATATAATTCCCTGGGCATTGCACACAGCTTGGCAGTTGATGGAGTGGTATCCCTTGCGGTTAACATAGAGTCTACCCTGCTTACCAGGTGGTGCCTTGATGGGTATATGAGTGCAATCTATGGCACCCAGTACTTCAGGGTAGTGTGCTATGCAGTAGAAGTGTTGCATATTGATGGCCCTCACCTCAGGGTCTAGGGGAAAAAGTATGTGCTCATTGGCATGTGGGAGCATAGCATCCAGTAACTGGTGGAGTATCCTGGATGCAGATGTCTGCGACACCCACATTATACCCTCAGTTAATCTTTGAAAGGTACCTGTAGCTCATATCCTAAGGCTACACATGCCATAGTTTCCACTGAGATGGGTTCCCCTCTGTTAGCTGTGGCTCTGAGTTGAGGGCAGCAGAGCTCACTGAGCTCTTGTAATATGTCCTTGTCTACTCTGTAGCAGTCTACAATCTCCAGCTCATGTAGCTCCTGGAATGTTTCCCTGGGCCTGAACACTTTTCGGCCTAGGCCTATTGTCAGCAGCTATTCAAACAAAAGAGGCCAGCGCCCGAAGAGTAAAAAATATGTATTTTAATTATGGCTACACCGAAAAACACCACACTATCAGACCAGTTTTGGCAACGTGCCTTCTTCAGTGATGAACAAACAAACCATACAGACATAATTATATACCTTGGTGACGTAAGCAATTAAAGAATTTAAAGCATTTAAAGCAACAGTACCAACATAAGGCTAAAGACCCAACAATAAATTATAAGTGATCATTAAGGCCAGGGTTAAACAAACCCCCCAGCCTAATTATCCATATTTTTTTTTATTTAATAGGGCATGCCACCCTAATTTGTTGGACCTATCCCCCTGGATTATATCAGTGACCATAACGTTGAATCTGGCTGTAGTGTGGATCAATGTGTGTTTGTATAAAGCACTAGATATTCGCTTATTTCGAATGTCGCTAAAATGTTTGGACATATGTATACGTAGTGGCCTAGATGTTTGTCCTACATAAATAAAAAAGAAAAAAAATTGGATAATTAAGCTGGGGGGTTTGTTTTACACTGGCCTTAATGATCACTTATAATTTATTGTTATTGTTGCTGGCCTCTTTTTGTTTGAATATTTGTTGATGCTTTTTGGCCTTGTGCACCAGCCGTAATTGTGAGGGCTGTGTTGAATATCTATTGCAGGCAACACCAGCAGCAGTGACTGCAACATCTAGCACATACAGTTGTAGAACAGCTGCAACAGCCCCTACATTATCTCAGTTAAAATTTCCAAGATTCTACTCCTATGGTTCTGAGTATTGAGGGAAAAT
Organism: Protopterus annectens; assembly: GCF_019279795.1. NCBI lineage: Eukaryota > Metazoa > Chordata > Ceratodontiformes > Protopteridae > Protopterus > Protopterus annectens. Next base: position 42,856,596 of record NC_056727.1, on the reverse strand, counting down.
CAGAATGTAGGGTGTATGCATACTTTATACAGTTCTGCTGTAGGTCCACCATGTGGGATTGGCTAATTATGATGCAGTTCACCTGCCTAGGATGTAATTGACATGATTTAAAGGCCCTGCTTTAGTCTGCAGCATGGAGCTGAGTGCAGCGCTATGCAGCATAGCTTATACAAAAGTATATATTATTAATTGAATATATTTGGTCTTCCTTGACAGATCCCACGTCAACACTGCCACATGGGTTGTCTGCTCGCATTACCTGCTATGCTATGTGGAGTGCCATGCATACACATGCACTGAGCTCTAAAAAATGCTAAAAGTAACACAGTTTCAGTGATTCAACAAAGCAACTTCATTTGCATACATATTTGTGCTGACAGTCTGGAAACTACATGGTTCTTAGCCATATAAGCTGGGTAACAGCATGGATGCACCCTTGTACAGGCCCAATGCAGGGTCCTACAATACGTTTGTGTAAACTACATTATGGATGTTAAATGAGGCAAACTGGCACAACCACACACACGTTTATTGTAAGTACTTTCGTACAGCAAGTGCTTATACTTCTTCAGACTTCTTCGGTCTGAAGAAGTATAAGCACTTGCTGTATGAAAGCGCTTACAATAAACCTGTGTGTGGCTGTGCCAGTTTGCCTCATTTTTTATTTTTTCAAGTTTAAAGTTGGTCTGTTTTGGTTTTACATTATGGATGTTATTTTAATTTTTTTTTTTCTGTTAAGCATCTTTGTGCATTGCAGCAAATAGCACAAACATGCCAAAATTATTAAAAAATATATATTAATTTTAAATATCCCCTTCCTTTTACAAACATCCCCAATGTATGTTTTGCTCATGCATGAGTATGAACCACTATTTTCAGGGGAGTTATGTCCATATTTGTGAATGTTTACATCCCTTTCTGTCCATGTAGACTCCTGTACATGGAAAATTTCCACATACACTATGACTACGTACACAAAGTCTACATGGATGCCTTTCTCCTTGCTGAATTACTTCACATGCTTCATCTGCATAAGATTTACCTGCTTAAGCAAAAATTTCCATTGCACAGAAGTTTCCCTGTTTCCATGTGCTTGCATGGCGCTAAGCCACGTTTACTGAATCCAAAAATGTTTGTGTTTGTGAACGCATCACACCGCGATGCATAAATGAAAAAAAAAAAGTGTAGGCTTTACTGAATTCCCCCCAGTATCTATATAGGTTAGAAAGGCAGTGCTAGTACTATGGGAAGGGCAAAAGTCATGTTGTATAGGGGATAAGAGTTCTTCCTGTAGGAGATAGTCTCACAATTGTTTTTGTATACCTTTTTCAAGAATTTTGGCAAGAGGAGATAAGATTGCTATAGGTCTGAAGTTATTCATGTCTGTTTAATTTCCTACTTTGTGCAGAGGGATGATGTGTGACTTTTACCAGAGAGAAAGGGAACATGGGATGCCTGAATTTACCTGTTTATAAAGACTAAGACAGGATAGGCAAGGTTACTGGCTGCACATTTTAGGTATTCCCTTGAAAGGTTATCAACTGAAGAGAGTATGGTTTAAGTTTGTTTAAGAGTAGTTTTATATAGGATGTGGGTACAGGTTTGAAGGTGAAAGTGAATGCAGTGATATGCAGCTGTTGGGCAGGGCTGGCATTAGACATTGAGGATCCTTAGTTAAAGATGCTATACTATCTATAAAATGGACTTGAACTGTATTGCAGTTTTGAGTGGTTGAGTTATCGGCAGAGGGGTTTGGGTTGAATTTTTGGCTGGGATGCAAGATTTCTCTAATTTAAAGTTCGAAATGTTTTAGGGTTGTATTTAGTATTATTCTAAAAGTTATTATAGTATAGTTTTTGCCTTCATTTATTTGCTTTTTAGTATGATTTTGAAGCATTCTGAACTTTTCAAGAAACTGAGATGTTTTATACTGTTGCCGTTCTTTTCATGTCTTTTCTCTATCCTGAAATAGCATTCTACTGTTTTGGATAGCCAAATTACATGATTTGTTTTCAGTCTCTTCTTTCTAGGAGGTGGAAGGCTATTAGAATATTTAGAAAGTTGTACTGAATTCAATCACAGAATCATCTCAGGGGGTTATTTTTAGGAAGCTCCAGTTTTTTTTTGTATTATTGTATATTGTTGTATTATTTTTCTTGTCATGTAGTAGATAGCTTTTTTCCTCTCGGGCCTCCACTGAAAATGGACATGTATCCAGCTGGACCAGCCCGGTTAACAAATGTAAAATAAATAAATAAAATAAAATAATAGATAATACTGTAGTAATGAACATTTCTGGGTTAAACTTGGAAAGATTTCATGTTGTTTTATAAATATGCTGTTTGACAGGATGTGTGAGATGTCTAGTCATATTGTTTGGGAGATGATCACTGAGAGCGTCTAACATTGTACCTGTGATGGAGTATTTGCTGGGGTCTCATACCAGGATCCAGTCTAATAGAGAATTTGATGACTTGCTATAATGTGTGAGGCTATTAATTAGCTGTGTGAAACCATATAAATTCATGCTAGATGTAGGGGGGGTTAGGGTTTATTTACAACCAATTGAATTCACATTACCTAGTATTTTTTCTTGTGGAAATGCTATGGATAGCCAATGTAGGATATCTTCCAGTATTGCTGTATTGTCATGAGGAGGGATGTAAAAGACAGTAATGCATATTTGTTTATAATTGTTTACTTTAAAGAAAGCAACAAGAAGCTCTATGAACTGAATTTTGGTATTGGTTTGCTGTAAGGGGAGATGTGGTAGTTGTTGGGAAATTTTAAATCAATACCACCATCTTTCCTCTTTATATTGTCATTACAGATGATATTATACCAGGAGGTATAACTTCAGAGTCATTTATGCTGGGTTTAAGCCAAGTTTCAGTTACTGTAAGAACATCAGGTTTATGTTGATTAATTCAGGCATGTAGTTCAGCAGTTTTGTTTGTTATACTTTTAACATTTATTGCAGCAAAAATAAGATCAGCAGGATTGGGGATTTTCTGTTGGGTTACAGAAGTGTGTGGAAGAGAATTATCGTTGCGTTCATTGTGATAGGTGGGGCCAGAATTAGGGTGTATATCTCCTCCTAGAAGGACTTTAGTACATTGGGTGATTATGCATACTTGTTTTCTGGAGAGGATTCTTGCACTTAATTTTGTTTCAGTTTGAGTTGAGATGCAATTAATTAACCTATTGGAATAAAGGTGAGAGGAAGTATGGATAGGTAGTTGGAACAGAGTTGGAGAGATTTTGTTATATATTACTAAGTCATGATAGGATGAAAAATGGAACAGTAGAAGGAGAAGAATAGAGGGTTAGCTGAAGAGTAGCATAATTATGTAAAGGAATCTGTATTTTATAGATGTTACGTAGTGGGAAGTAGCAATGAAGAAGGAAAAAGAAGAAATTGCAAGTAAGTAGGAAATTCAGTGGTGGTGAATTCTGAAAGCTTGAAGAGGATAGTTAAGTAGAGAAGTGTTTTCTATAAAAGAAGAGAGGTACGTTGTCTTGGTATCTTCTCTGGAATGTAAGGAACAGAGGGGTATTAAAGGCTAGAGTATAACAATGTAGTCAAAATGCGAGGAAATGAGGATTTATTTGGGATAAGAAAAAGATACAATGTGGAATAGATAGATACTATTAGGGAGTGTTGGTATTCTAAATGAATATAGTGCAAAGCAGTTTGGGAGGGTGAAATATATTTGGCAATGGGGCTAAAAAAGGAATAAAGATAGAGAAGTAGGAAATAAGAAACAGAAGTGCATATAAGGTCATTTCAGGAGAGTCTTAGAATAAGAGTCACAAGTGAAATGTGTGTTCAGAAATGATGCTATTAGAATAAGAGGGGGTTAGTGGGAATCGGGGGTAGAGTAGGTGTAAAGCCAAAAGTAGCAGCCTTCCCACCATTAGGTCAATTTATAACCAGAACAAAGCAATTAACAAAGAGATTTAAGTTAAACAGGTTGTCTGTCATTTCCTGAGACTAAATAACTGGCATACACAGAAAAGTCTACTGGTCAAGCAAAAGGGGACAGTGGCCAACTTAGTATTTGTTCCTTACAGTGCACGGATTATCTCACAGAAACTTTCAATTGCAGAGCAGGCATATATTTAACTGATTAAAGTTAATACATAGCAAGGTTATTCATGATAAATATGCTTACATTAAAAAATAAAATTCTCATTAAACTTGTAGGTGTGGGACCCTCTGGCAGAGCTCCTGCAATATCAAGGTTAGATGAAGTGACCACAGGCTATTAAACACTGACAAAATTCTCATGAAACTTGTAGGTATAGGGCTTTGTGGCAGAGCTCTGGCAATATCAAGGTCAGATGAAGTGACTGAAGACTTTTAAACATTGACAAAATTCTCAGTAAACGTGTAGGTGTAGGGCCTTGTGTCAGAGCTCCTGCATTATCGAGATCAGATGAAGTGACTGCAGGCTTTGCTCTATGAAGGAAGATAGTGACTAAGTATAGGAGGGGACAGCACACATGCACCCCCCACACACACACACACACATATGTGTGTATATATATATATATATATATATATATATATATATATATATATATATATATATATATATATATATATATATATATATATATATATATATATATAGAGAGAGAGAGAGAGAGAGAGAGAGGAAATCCCCATCCAAGGCTGTTGAGATAGATTTGTCTCCTACAGTGACCCCATAAAAAACTGACACCATTTACAAAGTTTACTATGTAAATAAGGAGAAAAGTAGATTGCAGTTTGTTGTTTCTCTTGCATTACATAAATACATACATATACTACATACACACCTATAAACAGTTCACATTATCAGATCCATCTACCACATGTCTTTGGGATATTGGAGGAAACCAGACTACCCATACAAAAAAAAAAAAAAAGAAACTACAGAAACAGTGGGTGGACATGCAGACACTACAAAAAGATATCCTGAAATAAATATGATTGGTTGTTTTGTACATTTAGATAAAAAGATTTCATTAACATCAATCCAGTACCATACATGGAAAAATAGTTTATTATAAATTAAGTGCAACCTACTTATGCCATGAACTAAAGTATATCCATTGAGCAATGGTGAAGTATCTCTAATGTATCAAGAGAGTACTACTTCCCTTCAATAAAGGAGAATCCTAAGTCATGGTTATGTCCTATATCTCTGGTCAGACAGATGGGATTGTCAAACACCAGCTCTTTTAAGTTCTCTTGTCATATGTTTTTTTTTACTATCTAGAGTTGATTTCAGGACTTGTTACTCTCTGCACAAGTCTTTTATCAATTTGATCCACTTTCTTTAATACCCCTTAATGTATCAGAAGAAAGTATTCTTGTATTATACATTCATTTACATATTCAAGCATGTATAGCATTAGCAGTATTAGCCTGTTTTCTAGCTGCAGCATAGAAAAATGAATAAGAATTTCATGTGAGTTTGTTAATGCTCCCACTATTAACAGACATCCAGCATGTATTATGCAATTTTATAGGTTGTAGTTACTAGGCTTGTAGTGCAGGGGACCATGAAGGAGCTTAGCCAAATTCCCCGCTGCCCCCAAGTACTCCCTGGCAAATGATGGAATCAAACCCTGTACCACAGAAACAATAGATCACAGTATTGACTCTGTTCCCCAAGTGCCAGACTTTATAACTGACTTAATTTTGTAAAGTTAATAGTGCATCCCCCACACTTCCTGCAAATTATCTATACTAACTCCGAAATCACACAATGATGGGGAAAAGGCATATTGCCCATCACTAAGAAATGTACAGTCTCACAGAACTGTTGACCATCTATTTTTTTGACCAGATGTTTTTAACTCAACAAACCAAAGTTAGTTTCAACAAATTTCAGTTTTCCTGTGTATCTATATTTATCTATTTATAAATCCTCAAGACATGCACTCCCACACATGTATACCTCTCTCTCTCTATATATATATATATGTATATATATATATATATATATATATATATATATATGTGTGTGCGTGTGTGTCTCTGAGTCTATGCTTGTGTGTGTGTGCGTGCATGTGTGTGTGTGTGTGTGTGTGTGTGTGTGTGTGTGTGTGTGTGTGTGTGTGTGTGTGTGTGTGTGTGTGTGTGTGTGTATCTATATCTATATCTATATCTGCATCTATATCTAGATAATATATATCTTGATAGATAGATATGAAATCATCAACTGAGGCTATTGAGGTACATTTATCTCCTACAGTAGCCCCATAAAACATTGACACCATCTACAAAGTTTACTTTGCAAATAGGAACAGACATAGATTGCAGTTTATTTCTTCTGTACATATACACATACATACAATACACACACACACAGACACCTAAAACAGTTCAGATTATCCAATCCATCTGCCACATCTTTCAGATGTTGGTGGAAGCCAGCGTACCCATAAAAAAAAAAAAAAAAAAACTGCAGGAATAGTGGGAGGACATGCAGGCATTGCAAAAGGTATCCTGAAATAAATGCAATTGATTCTTTTGTATATTTAGATAAAAAGATTTCATCAATATAAATCTAGTACCATAAATGGAAAAAATAGTATATTGTAAATTCAGTGCAACCTACTTATGACCTGAATTAAAGTATGTCCACTGAGTAATGATGAAGTGTCTCTAACATATAAGAGGGCACTACTTCTCTTCAATAAAGGAGAAACATGGGTCATTGTTATGGCCTTTATCTCTTATCAAGCAGATGGAATTGTCATGCACTAACCCATTAAGTCCATTGCCATGTTTTTTTTTTCATTAGGTAGAAGTGATTTTAGGACTTGTCACACTCCGTGCAAGTCTTTTTATAAGTTTGATCTGCATTCTTAAATAGTCCTTGATGTATCAGAAGTATGTGTTCTTGTATAATGCATTCAGATACATATTCAAGGGTGTATAGCATTAGCAGTATCAGACTGTTTCTTAACTACATCATAGAAAAATGCATATAAAGTCCTTTTAAAGTCACAGTACACATTTTCTGACATGTAATAAAATGTTCATACAACTACAACAACTTCCCACTTCACATATCATTTATCTAAACAATTTTACAAATTTTAGTAGGATGGCAGAACTAACTTAACTCCTCTCTTTGATGTTCCTTATTATACTGAATATGAAATCAGCAGAATGCAAACAGTACATTTATCTTAAATAATCTTAACAATGTGTTGGTCTTAGAGACAAAATATTACATATCAAAATATTTCAAATAATTCAAATGCCAGGTGTCAAACATTAAATCAAACCAAGATTTACTTGCCCAATGTCAAGTCTTATAAAAATAATGTTGTTGTCAGATTCTTTTAATTTACTTAATAATCAGAGTATAAAATAGCAGCCATAAGAATGGACGGACACCATATGAAGACTGTAATTTATCCCACCAGATAATATCAAATCATATTTCTGTATTATAAAATTTTAATGTATTAGTTTCCTTAACTGTAGCAATGGCATGGCTTTTGTGCTCATGGTAAATCATGCAAATAAAAATAGAATTTTAAAATCATGAGATAGTCAACAAATCTGCAATTTTAATACTAAAACAAATACTTCCGGAATGTTTTCTTTAAATAAATCCACATTTAGTTGCTGTGTTTCAAAAGAATGCATGCCAAAATATCACATTTTAAACATTTCACCATTTCCTATATGCAAAGGGTATAATCCATTTCTGACTGGTCCTATCCTTACATTTCACAGTCTCCGAGTATTAAAATCATAGCTCTGGCATGTATAGTCATATCAGAGAGTCATTTTATTTCACCCAGTAGTCATAACCTCCTTCTCTCATTCCCCTCAAAAGGACAGGTGAGTTAGTATTTAAGAGTACAAAATACCTGACTGTAAATCTGTGCCACAAAATATATTTCTTTGTAGTTCTTTGTAATTTTATGAAAATGGCTTCCTTTTTGAGGATATACTCCACATATGCACATGTAAAATAATCTCGAATAATCTGGTTTTGATCATAGTATAGTACTCAAAAGCAGCAATAATGTTACGTTAACCCATTTGAAAATGTATCATGGATTACCCACACATTTTGGTTACCACCATTTAAAAAATTGTAGCTTTCCATGCACTTGGCCATCACTATTTTATTACTGACATTTTGTGCTAAATGCAGATTGACATATTCCATGTGGATCATCAGATAAACACATTACGCTCTTCATTGTCACCTCCCAACATATTAAGTATAAACTAATATATTACAGTTTGATTTTTACTATATGGAGTACAAGGTATTTTAATTCCACATGCCAGATTACCAGCTGCTAGTCAGGAGTTAAATCAAGAATCATCTGATTATCATATTTAAGCGTAATCCTTTACTTGGCCATTACTGTAAAAATATGAAATAATTTGCATACATTAATGTTATAACAATGCAATAACCTGTCACTGTTTACATTTCCAGATACTACCTTTAGCCCAAAAATAAATAATAATAACAAAAGACCTTCTCTCTTATAAACTTATATTAAATCATTTGAAAAAGAAGTCTTGTTAATCTGGGAAGTTTTCTTAGTAGTAGATAAAATGGTCTCAGAATATGCTCATATATTTCAATACTATATTCAAGACTAATCATCTGGCCTGCCCTTATGTAATATAGAATGTGTCTATTCATAATAAAGGTTGATTCACTTAAATTTACAAAATTAATAAAATTGATGACATTGTATGTCACATCTACATACCTTCTGTGTCTTAGAATGTCTCACAAAATTTCAGTATATTTTAGGGTATGTAACCCACAAAAAAAAAATCATTCTTTTTCCTGCATCAACAAATATAACTCATATGAATACACTATTTGATTATTGCTACTGAATAATTCATTAGTTCTGCTTTCTCTGAGTATGCAACAAAAATAACAAAAGTAATGCCTATTTTGTTAACATCTGGGCCTTTATATTCCCATAAATGCTATGCTTCTTCTTTTTATTTCAATTCATTAAAAAAGGAAACAGAGCAGTATGGACACTGTTAGCAACCATGTAAACTAGATCATAGTACTGCATTGTCACATTGCATCAGTCTTATCTGCAAAATCAACTTTTTTCTTTTTAAAAATCCAGTAAGCATTACTATTGTTAAGTTCTTTAAACTTCAAGATGCATCCCATCAATATTTGTGTAACTTTACCCTGTTGAAATAACTAACTAAATAAATAAATAAAACCACAAATCTTTAGTTGAATGCCATTCTTCAAAACAAAAAAGTACTTCATCAGACAGTGTTCACTTTTTCCTCCTACAGTAAAATTGGACGAAAAGGGTCAAATGATTTGTGAGCCCGCAGTCTGTAGTAAGCCACTACAAGTGGAAAATCTCAACAAAATAGAAGATGAAGAACTGAGAAGGCTCAGTGGGATTAAGAAGTCTTCCTAGATAAAGCTTCCATGTTATGCTATGACTTTCTGAATCCCAGGTGGAGTTATTTTGGTTGTATATCATAGAATGAATGATAACAAATTATATTATGGCGTTTTTAAGTATTATTTCTGATGCATATGTAGAAGGGGTCTATATCAGAAGATCGAATGGAAATAATATTGAATGGCAAAACAGTGAAAAGACCGGACCTCAAACTTCCCCCTGCTAAATATAAATATATATATATATATATATATATATATATATATATATATATATATATATATATACCAACTCCGAGAGCGCACTACAGTGAGGAAAGGGCAAATATTCCAATCTTCAGTGTACCGTGATCTGGCAAACAGCACTTCGAGGTCCAGTCTTTTTGCTGTTTTGCCATTCGATATTTTTTCCATTCGGTCTTCTGATATAGACCCATGTAGAAGTGCTTTCCTAATATCTGTGTAGTCACTTTTCAGGAATTCCAGACATTTGAAGTATTCTAGGTTTTTCTTTATGTCATAAGATGGGATTCATCATTATGCGTCACAGAAGCACAAACTGTTCTGCACAGATATGGCAAGTTGTACTTCTCTGATTTTGTACTATTCTTAGATAGGCGAAAACTGCACATCATGGGACCATATTAATGGCTAAGAAACACAGTTCAGCACATAAACATCCTGTGCTAGTGAGTTCCACTAATGCCAATCAGGCCACACACACACACACATACTCCCCCAGACACACACACACACACACACACACACACACACACACACACACACACACACACACACACACACACATAAAACCTACATACTTTACTTAACTCAACAGCTATTGGCATGAAAATCTAAGTACAGCAAATTGCTGTATCCATGGCTCTGTTTTAGTTAATATCCATTGTCCAATAGAAGAGACCACACACAGACTGAAAATTCCCATAAAGTTCCTGCAATTTCCTCAAAATATCCCTGAAAATTTAGTTTCCTCTGAAATTACTTTGGAATAAGTCTTAGAATCCTTGTCAAAAGCTAAAAATAATGTTTCTGTTGGACCAGATAACATACTAGTTTGCATTCACATCGGCCATAAGAATAAGCTATCCAATCCTCTACTTGAGCTGCTGAACCTCCAGCTATCCAGACAGCTTTGGCCTGATGCCAGGAAAAGACCCACTGTGACTCCTAACCCCTTTTTTCCATTTTCTACTTGAAGTTGGGGTATCACATCAAGTGTTACCATCTATCTCTGTTCTATACAGTGCCATTCTGCTCCCTTCTTCAGTAGTCATGCCTGACTGCTACAGGTCTTCTCTCACATAATTAGCCATCTCTTTGTTGGATGCCATTGTGTCTTCTTGCCTTCTTCCTGCTTTCCCAAAACTTTCTTTACATATTGTTTTCTGCTTCCCTGCACATATGCCCATACCATCGTAATCCATTCTCTCGATATAACCTTCTATGCAATTGGAGCTACTTTAGCTTTTGCTCTGATGTCTTCATTTCTTTGTCTGTCCCACAGTGTACATCCTTACATACATCTCAGGCACTTCATCTCCATTAACTCTAGTTTCCACAACTGCACTACCTTCACTGCCCAGGTTTCTGTACTATACAGGAGCAGTAGCTGTACCATTGTACAATGTGCAGAGAAGCACAAATCAATATTATACACGTTATTCTTCAGCTTGTTTTACATTCTTCTGTCATACTGCCCATAAAACTCTGTGCCAGATGGCTGCAGCTTCTCTGATTATAGATTAGTTATTTTCATTCAGACTTACATTCTCTTTAACCACCCCTCCCAGATACCTGAAGCTGTCAACCTGTTCCACTACTTTTCCTTCTATCTCAGTTTTCAGCTGCCATTACAACTGTCGTGTCTGTACTCAGTTTCTTCCCATGTGCCTTCAGTTGTGCATTCCATTCCCCTCATATTTGCTGATGTTGTTATACAGAATCTGCATATAATGTTGTCATCTGCATACAGCGGCTATGTTGATCTGTCACCTCTGCCGTGCTGGCTTAAGTAGTCCATCACCATTATGAACAGCAGTGGGCTCGACAATTAACCTTGATGCACACCCACTGCCACTGGAAACTCCTTTTTTAGTCAGAATACTGTTTGTACTTGTATCCTTGGCTCTCTGTGCATAGTCTGCACTAATTTTAACAGTGTTTCCAGAACTTCAAAGCATCATAGGACTGCCTAATTCAGCTTTCCTGGCACATTGTCATATGGTTTCTCCAAGTATAGGAATGCCCAGTTGAACTCATTCAGCATCTCTACCTTTTTTCTGCTGTCTATGTCAGTGCAAACATTAGTTCAGTTGTACTGCATTCAGATCTGAATCTGAACTCATTATCTCTCATCTTACTACTTTGTGTATTTGTTAATCAAACACCCTCCCCAGAACATTCATGCAGTGTGACAGGAGTTTGATACTCGTATACTGCACACAACTGTGAAGGTCCCCTTTTTCTTGTACACTGACACTATGCTTATTTTCCAGTAATCTAGGATATGCTTTTCTCTCCATACTGCTACAAGTACCCTCTGGAGCCATTTTTCCCACTAGCTTATCTAATATATTTTTTTAAACAATAAACATGTTTATTAAATTATCACTTATGACATAGGTAATCATGCATTTATATAAATGGAAACAAACCACATTAACACAATCCCAGTAACACATCTAATATCTTGATCATATGTATCTGCTTTGACTTCATTGATGCCTACTATTTTTCCTGAATTCATTTCCTCAGTCCTATTCCTTTCCTACCAGTGTCTCCTTTTCCAAGATATTATGCTATGAACTGTTGATTCCTTCCCCTTTACATGTCTGTCCTAGCCATACCCTACATGCAGTCTAGTCAAAAAATATATAATCAGAACACATACATGGGCACAAGTGGCTTCTAAAACATTTTTATACATTTTTAATTATCCACTGCATGACACTTGGCATCATCCTATGACAAAATAAAAAGAAAATTCCTATGTATGTGCAAAACTTTGCCATTTGTTGCACACCAGATATTGTCATGATTGCATATCAGTAAGCAAATCTGACATTTACAAACAATATAAAAGTAATAAAAGGGGATTATATTCTTCCATGACTCAGTGTACTAATGATGTGAAACTTCCATTTCAGTGTACATCTAGCATGCTCCTATTTGGGTGAGAATGAGATCCTGTTGTGCATATTGTTTCCAAGCTTTAACTATACTCCATTACAATGAACATATTTTCATATTTTGTCTAAGAGCGTACCTTTGTAAAGGTCTGTTTGTTCTACTATGAGTGAGCTATGAATGGGTTTGAATCCCACCATTCGAATGTATCTTTGTCTAGTTTCCACTGTTGTAATAACGTGAAATGTGTGTTATTGACACCTATCCAATGAAAGATGTGTTGCATGTGGAGGTTACGCCCTGCCTAGTTCATACATTTATAAGTTCATAAGTTTAGCCACAGTGTTCTGGCCTCATGGCCATCAAGGAGCACTGATCCCTCAAGAGTTCAAGACATGGTTCAAATGATTTATCGCCAGCCAATATGTCTAAGTTATTTATTTATTATTTATTTATTTTATGTTTGGTTACCAGGAAAGTCTGACTGGACAGAAATCCTTTTTCAGCGGAGGCCTAGGGAGAAAAGCTCCACAGTTAACACAGATTTATAAAGTTCAATTTCACTGATACAACAGAATAACACTATACATATTACATCAATTAAAACTAAGATGACAGGAGAAGAATACTATACAAATTACTTCAAATAAAACTAGGATGATAAATACTTAAACTATACATCAACTAAGAGTAGGATTGAAAATGGTACACTATACAGGTTCACAGATGAAGCACCTTAAACTGAGCAATCAAATAACATTCAGTATGATAAATATAAAGTATACACAAAGTGTCTATGCTTAGAAGAGGCAGTAACTGTTGAGAGGAAGAGAGAGGTATGAGGAATATGAGTTACAATGTATAGAGAAAGTCACAGCCTGAGAATAAGGAAGGAGTGTTTACTCTGGGTGAGCAAGAAGGAGATGGAGTTAGATTAGCCTGGGGAGTTATAGCTGCAGATCCAGTTAGCTTGCAGGTGTGTTGTTACAGCTTTCTTAAACTGAGCTAAAGACATTGTGGCTGATATATTTACAGGCAAAGTGTTCCATTTTTTAGTTATAAAATTTGAATATAGAGAGGTTCCTGCTGAGTTGTTGGTTTTAGAGACTTGAAGGAGAAGTTTATTGTTGGAACGTAGGACCGTAGTACTAGAGTAAAGATGAATTAGGTTTTGTAATGCAGAGATTTTATGAGGGTAGTAAAGAACATTGTGAGTTAGTATAAGGCGGTTGTAAAGGAAAATATGGGGAAGTTCAATCCTGTTGAGTTGTTTAAGGGCTGAGCAGTAATGTGTTTGATGTGGGCTATTTTTGGCGAACTTTAGAATTTTGTTATAGCAGGCATAAAGTTTAGATATATTTGATTTTTCTAAGATTGGTGAGGATAGGGGAGGCATATAGAAGTGTGGAGATGAGATGAGATATGTTTGTTCAATTTTAGCCCTGGTGCTGTTTGTGAGGAATTGTTTATTTCTATATAGTGCCCCCAGTTTTTTTATTTACTTTCTTTATGGTGAGTGCAATGTGAGTGTCAGATTTCATGGTGCAGTCTATTTCAACACCTAGAAGTTTGGTGTGAGTAAAAGGAGAGGTAGTTGTCTTATTGTTAGAAGTGATAGAAAATGTGAGTATAGGAGTGGAGTGATTAGTAGGCTAGAATATGAGAAGTTTGGCTTTATTGGGGTTAAGTATTAGTTGAGAGTTGGTAAGCCATTCTACAGAAAGGAAAGAAGCCTGTGTTTGTAATTGCAGTTCCTGGGGGGGAAGGAGTGGAACAGATTAGTGTTGAGTCATCAGCATATTAGATGACTGAGACATGTACAAAGGAGATATGGAGGTTGTTAATGAAGATAGAGAAAAGTAAAGGACCAAGAATGGAGTCTTGGGGAACACCCAGTGTGACAGGTAATAGAGGAGAGAGTTCTTGCCTCCACTGTACTGCTTGCTGTTTACCTGTTAAATAACTTTGAAACCAAATAAGGGCAGGTTTGCTAAGATTCATTTCAGAGAGGGATTTAATGAGTTTGTTGTGACTGACCATTTCAAATGCATTGGAGAGGGCAAGAAAGATAGCAGAGATGTAGTTGCCATTATTCCTGTGATTGTTTACTATATGAGTGAATGCCATTGGGGCTGTTGTGGTGCTGTGATAGGGTCTGAAGGCATTTTGAGTTTTTGTGAGAAGGTTTTGGGTGTTGAGGTAATCCATGATTTGTGTGTGTATATACACTTCTCCATTATTTTGGATAGAGGTGATAGCATTGCTATGGGCTTATAGATGGTTACTCTTTTGAGTTACCTCCTTCGTAGAGTGGAATAATGTGAGAAATTTTCCAGATCTCAGGGACTAGATTTTCTAATATAGAATGGTTAATAAGAATGGATACACGGTATGCAATGGCGAGTTGAACCACAATGAGTAAAGTAGTGTGAGAGAGACATCAGTTCACTGTGCAAAAGCAGGTCAGTGTAGCAAGAGCAATCATAAGGAGCTATGCAGTCTAATAGCTGTGGGTTAAGCTGCTGCTTGCAACTTTAACTAGTCCAGTCAGAATGCAAGTTGGAAGAGGGGAATAAGAAAGAAAACTTTGTCCTTTGGGAGGGTTCTGCAGTGCAGAATGCAATTACACTTAAGCCAAATTACTGATGGGGGTCCAGTAGTGTGCACACTAGGGTAGATATGCACAATACTATTTAAAAGTACACATTTAGGCCTACATTTCTTATTTTCAGTAAGTTCCTACTTAGCATGTCAGATATTTTCATGCTGCAAAGCACATATGCTCATGGGGTCGATCCTAGCAGCCATGTTGTGGAGGACAGTGCACAGCTTAAAGATAGGATAAAGACTGCAAAAATTGGATATAAAAAAGGAATACTGAGAGGTAAATCAATGGGAGGGGATGGAAAAAGTTAAAGTTACATCTAAGAAGTAATTTTCAACAATGTCAATAATTGTTTAGTCCAGGAAGTGTATTGATGAACACAGCAGAATAGTCAAGGTCCTCACTTTAGGTCTATAATTAAATTGGTAACTAAAACATCACTTAGTCAAATTAAGTACACACACTGTAAGTCAATATATTACTGGGTAAACAGTAAGACATTTAGTCAAGATACGTACCGGCGGTATGCGATTGCAACATGTGGTAGATACACTTGGAGTTAAGCTGCTACCCTTTCCTATTCACTCAGCTTGAAAACACAGCTACATACAAAAACCTAAATTGCTAGCAGCAGCTGTAATCTTTTCTGCCAGTAGCTAGTACCACTGTACAGGTCTGTGTCACTCTGAAGCATGTTACAAATTATTTGTCTATGCGCTCACAACAGATGAGAGCTGTGCATTAACAAAAAAGACAGGGTAGTGATTCTGCAAACATTCAGTTAAATACTAGTACAGTCAGAAAAAAGAGTTTATTAACTGTAGAATCATGATATATACTGCTATATTAAATAGACACTCTTAAACTATGATTTGAAGACAATATTGAATGGTAAAACCAAGTATGAGGCAGCTGCGGGTAAGGCACATAACAGCATTAGTATAGCACCATTATCAAGTTAGGAATAAGCAATGAAGGTTAAACTCAGCATTGAACAGTAACATGAGGTCAGACTTACCTCTGGCAAAAGTACTTACTCTGTGAGCACACTGCTGGATGGGGTTAGGAATGATATGGATTCATAGTGTTTTGGAATGTTTTATTAAAAATGGCACCACTTAGAGAGGGTCATTTGCTGGTTCTGTTGGAGCACCCGGTTGGCTAGGGATACAGTTTTGAGAGTGAAGTTACTACAAAGACTGTGATAGGGATGGCAGATTGAAGGCGACAGTAAACACAGGTGGATGGCTGCTTGTGAACCATGATGAGTAAAGCACTGTGTGAGAGACATTCAGTTCACTGTGCAAAAGCAGGTCAGTGTGGCTTTAAAAATCTCCAAACGTCTAGATTGTCTAATTCAAACTGGTATATTATTTCACAATTTAGTCATTTTAACTGTGACATATGGATTCCTAGCCAAGAACCTTTGTGCTTTTGTTGCAGATTTCATGTTGTAATGTTTGTAAATCTTTGGGTAATTGTAGACTTCTATATTGCACAATAACTGTAAGACAGGATTATTAAATAATTTATATGCAGGTATCAGTTTCCCCCTAATGTTTCTATAGAAAAAGGAAAAACACTTCAAGTACTTACATTTGGACCCATAATCTAAATTATTAGCCGATAAAATTCTGTTTGTACATTTTCTCTGGAGTCCTTCTAAGGTGTTTAAATGGGTTTCCGTGTATATTCAGAATGTGTTATTATATTCCAGAATAGGTCTGATGTAAGTTTTATACACCCTAACCAAATATTTCTCATTTCTAGTTGAACATTATCTTAATATGTAACATATATTCTTAATTACTTTATCACAGATAAAAGGATAAGTTGAATACAGTAGTGATAAGAAGATCTTTGCATTCATTAGCCTCTTTAAGTAGTAAACTTGATAAATAAATAAGGAATCTTCAAATTTTGTTAGAAAAGTAAATAATTTTACACTTGCCCAGAGAAAAGTGCATACCCTTGCCCAGACTAAATTTTAATACAGTATTCAGGATCCACTTACAAATTAGACGTAAGTACACATTAAGATTATCATCATCAGATCGTTGTAGTATAAATCCAAATTTGCAATCGTCATTGTATTTGTGTACCTAAAATTTTGTATTGCTTGGAATACTGGAGAAAAGAAGATTAAACAACATTGGGCTCAAGACCAACCCTAGGGAATACCAGATGGTGTGAGTAAGTAGACTGAATGTACATCATGTATCTTATCACATTGGTGTCTGACAGTTAATCAGTTCATAATCCATCTCACAATGTAACAGTTTATATTAAATTCGAAGTCATATTTCTGAAAATAATGAAATGGAGGACAGCAAAAAGGCTTTTTCTAGGTCCAAAAAGATCACACCTAGAGAAAAACCCATGTCCAAGGTCCCTGTTATTAGATCAGAAAAACATACTAGATTACTCATAGTACATCTTTGCTTCACAAAGCCATGTTGATCAGTCTCCAGAACTAATAGCTTAAAATTTGAGTTGTGTGTAAGTTCCAGTGAAAACCTTTCAAAGCACTTTCTTAACCATGATGTTAAAGTTATGAGTCTATATTTCCTGGTTATATCTTCCATGTCCTTTTGTATATGTAAGGGGTAACACAAGATAGTTTCCAATTACTGAGTACTATCTACATTTTCTATTTGCTAAACGTTATTCACAAGATGGGTATTATTACCTGCTTAGCTTCTAGTAAAGAAGTAGTTTAGAAAGGGGATTCCAAATAATCACATCAGAAATTAATTGGAACAAGTGTGATACAGTAATTTGGTCTATGGTGTCCTCATTACAACCAAAATCCTAACTAATGGCAAATTATTATTTATTAAATTCACTAGCTATGTTATAAGCATCAAGTATTGTTTCATTATTGAGAGAAATAAATTCAGTGGATGATGCCCTTGTATTCAGTGAGTTTATATATTTATAGAATGCAGTCTTATTTGTAGGGTTACTGATGAATTTACTTTCATAATTGACCTCAGCTATATTAACTTTTGATTTTAATTTCTTACAGGCTGAAGTACCAACTTTTGTTAACTTTAGTAGAAAATCTTTTAAAGGTTTTATAGTTTATTTTCTTTCTTCTATGTAATCTTCTTTAGACTTATTCCACCATGGAGGAAGTGAGTTTTTGACATTTGTAAAGTGTACAGATGCATTTATTCAGTTACTCAGTAGTTTTGCCAATGTAGAAAACCCACATCGAAACTCCTAAATGATTGATAAGTTTGTCCAATCTATATTTAAAATTTTAATAGGAATAGTGAGTTTACTGTAATTATATCAGATACTTAGCTTACATTTTGCTGTGAAAAGATCTGTTTGTGTTTAGATTCCTGTTAAATGATAATATGCTATGAACAGATGAGCCCAAAGGACATGTAGCTCTTAATCCCCATATTTTTTCTTGAAATATTGGTTGCTATTAAACCTAGTGTGTTATTACCTCTGGTGTTACTAGCTACCAATCAAGGTAGTCCATGAAATGAAATAATACTGACAAATTGTTTTTCGAAATTCGATTAAGTAACCAAAGTGTTCAACATTAATACAGAGTATTTAAAGCCACCCATTAATAAGACATTTTTTGTTATTCTCAAGACAGCATTGTAAGTTTGACAAGTAATCCCAGTGGTCCACACCAGACATTCTTGGGGTAAGAAAATACTATTATTAGAGTCAAAAACTTTAATAGTAATCATTTCTAAGTATATTTCAACTTCTACAAGACAAGATGGTACACAATGCATCTGAAATTCTCTAGGTGCAACTAACACTAGGTAAGACTGCAATCCAAATTGTAGCTTGCTACAGATTCCCCACCATGCCCCAAGATTCTCACTACACCTTTCTAAACATACTGGAAAATATTAAGATACAACCAAACACCCTAATACTGGGTGATTTCAACTATCCTGCCATTAACTGGGAAAGCTACTCGGGTACCAACTCCTTTTCCCAACGGTTCTTGGAATTCATAAATTCCAACGCCCTGGATCAACTAATCCATTGTCTCACCAGGGGCTCCAATATCCTAGACCTGGTCATTACCAACATGGGAGATAGATGCTCCACACCAGTGGTCACCTCCTCATTGATCAGGTCTGACCATAAGCAGATCACCTTTGACATCCACATCCCACCCCCACACCCCAGTAAGGAAACCTCCTTAAAAAACTTCTCCAAAGCCAACTTCATACTACTGAAGTCAGAAGTGACAAACTTCACAACACCCACACAGACGGGATCTGGAAGTTTGACTGCAGAATCCTACACTAAGGCACTGTATGAGCACATCCACTCGTGCATGAATCATGCCATCCCAAACAGAACCAAGATGCTCTTCTCCAAAAAAAGGAAGCCAATCTGCCCTGCTATAAACAAAC
This sequence comes from Protopterus annectens, assembly GCF_019279795.1. NCBI lineage: Eukaryota > Metazoa > Chordata > Ceratodontiformes > Protopteridae > Protopterus > Protopterus annectens. The sequence goes on along the minus strand of NC_056727.1, from coordinate 42,837,013 downwards.
TATACAACAGAAGGAAGAAACTGTTTCAGAAAAGAGGAAAATCCCAGGATGAAAAAAACTCCCTCACCAGCCTCAGTAAGAAGCTGAGATCCCTCATAAAATCCTCAAAAGCTAGTTATGAAAATAAAATTGCCAAAGATTCCAAAGACAACCACAAGGCATTCTATAGTTATATCAAGAATCTAAATGGCAATGCTCAGATCTGCTCTGAGCTACAACAGAATGGCATTAAATATACTGATCCCAAGGATATTGCCAATATCCTGGCAGATCGATTTAGTGCCAACTTCACCCCCCTCTCACCCCCTAAAGGGCCCATCTCAATACCAAAAGATTGCCAAATTCCAATAATCATGGCCACACAGGTAGAAACTGCACTCTCCAAAGCTAAGAATACAGCATCCATGGGACCAGATGACATCCCAGGCTGTGTACTACATGAACTACAAAATGAACTGGCACCTCACCTAAGTATCATGTTTAATCATAGCCTCACCTCAGGCTTTGTGCCCACTGAGTGGCACACAGCTACAGTTATCCCGCTCCACAAGGGAGGATCCACATTGTATCCCGGGAACTACCGTCCCATCAGTCTAACAAGCCTGATCTGCAAGGGCATGGAACCCATTATCATGGAACTTATAAACAAGGACATTGGCAACCTTCAAACACTGGACCCCACCCAGTTTGGGTTTGTGAAGGGCCGATCTTGTCTCCTGAATCTGATTGACTTCTTCGAATCAGTCTCCAGAGCTGTGGACGAGGTAAGCCGGTCCACAAAACCTATCTGGACCTCGCCAAGGCCTTCAACACCATCCCCCACTCTGGAATCATAGATAAACTTATTAAGCTGGGCATAAATCCCTACATCACTTGATGGGTTGCCAACTGGCTTACTGACAGAACCCAGACTGTAAAAGTAGCTGACTCCAAATCCAGCTCCTGACAAGTGACAAGTGGAGTACCGCAGGGTTTAGTCCTGGGACCACTCTTGTTTGGCATCTACTTCTCTGAAGTACAGGCCAACACTAAGGGACTCTGGCTAACAAAGTTCACAGATGACTGCAAAATAGGAGCCATTATTGAATCCCCAAATGATGTGGATATTCTACAAAAGGGCCTTACAGAAACAGATGCCTGGTGCCAGAGCCATGGGCTCAAGCTTAATGCCAAGAAATGTATATTTATCTCCATTGGAAAAAATACATGTACCCATGGATTACCACATAGGTGGCAGGGCACTAAACATCAAAAGTATGATGAGAGACTTAGGGACACAGGTAGACAGTGGTCTCACTTTCGATAACCACATCGCCACAACAGTCAGGAAATCCTTCTATGTGGCACACCTCATCACTAAGGGCTTTTCATCAAGAAAAAAGGAGGTCATTGTCTCACTGTACTCATCCCTCATTAGACCCATTATAAAGTATAATGGCCCGTTTAGTATGTACCTCACAAGACATCTGCAACAGCTGGAAAGGCCACAGAAATACATCACTAAAAGAATCACAGGCCTAAAGCAGATGCCATATGCTGACCGTCTAAAAAAACTCCAGCTATAGTCTGTGGCATATCGTCTACTCAGAGGCGATCTCTGCTTAACATACAAGGCCATGTCAAACCCTAAGCTGTTGGACATGCTCCACTTAAAGAAATCCCAATCCCTCAGAGCCACATGCTCTAGGGATCTAAACCTTGTTATCACAATGAACAAAACATGCTGGTTCCTGACCCAGAGACTCCCCATACTCTGGAATAGACTGCCCATACATATCAAGCAGAATGCCTCCTTGGCCCTCTTCAAAAGGAACCTTGATGATTGGATGGGAGATAGGAAATTCACCCCGGGGATCATGTCAGTCACTCTGCTAGACAGGGGTTCAGAGAAGTAAATATTGTGGGAAGAAATATCCAGGGAATTGTTATGGCTAGGCTTACATAGGCCTTAGAGCCGATAGCCTAGTACCAACCTATGAACCTATGAACTATTATGGACTCATAATAAAGTTACTCCACCACCATTAGAAGCTGACCTCAGATGTTCAATATTTTAAGTGATAGTGATTTGAGTTCCATGATTCAGTATTTTCAACAATATGAAAATTGTTTTTAGCTATAAGGCCAGTGAGTTAATTAAATGTATTGCTCAGGCTGCAGGCATTGTAGAGTAATCATTTTATAGTTCTGTCAAACAATCCACAATTTTTGAATCAAACACAAAACGATGAAACCAGGGAATAAATGCTCCTTACTGACAAGCCAGCAACAAAGTCTTAAAATAAAATAAAAGTGGTAAAGGAGCAAACCAAGGGTGAAAATGCTCAGAAGCATATAAATTCCTTAAACACAAATATTGAAGACTGGAACAGTCCAAACAGAAGTAAAACATCCAATTTATTTGTGCATTGGTAAGCGCTTTCACCCCTTCGGACTTCTCAGAACAATAAAACTTAAAAAACAGTTCTACTTTTATGTAGTATATCAATTAGTAATTAATCAAACATGTGACTGATCCATTCAATCCCATTAACGTAGTATTTTCATTAAAAAGGACCTGACATCAACAATCTTTGATACTGAAATATTATATGGTGCTGCTTACTGTGATGGATCTGAAGTCTTCTTAAGACACTCAGTCTTGCTGGCTGGATTCTGCTGAAATCAAAGTCTGGTTATAGTAGCCTTTATAGTCTTGTTGCACACAGAAGCTTGCAGAATGTACACTGATAAAAGAATATATTTGCAGCACCCAACTCAGAGCAGTAATAAATAGCTTTTTATAACAAACCACACATACTAATGTTACAGCTTTTAGTTATTGTTCTACTTTACTTCTCAATCAGCATGGATGTTATAACATTTACCTCGGGACAAATGTGTCCCTATCAATACCCCTAACATAACTGGATTAATACAAATCTTTATATACAATTTTAGTCATGCATACACACATATACATTTCCTCTTGGTATTTTATTTTAGAGAATTGCTCATCCTGTAGAAACAATACTGATTGTTGCAGATGCTAACGCAAATGCTGACTTAATAATATTATTTTTAAGCTTCCTTGTTTAACAATGTCCTGTCACATTTTTGCTGAATTTATAAGAGGCTAGCTTTCCTGACAGTGTGAACATCCTGTTTTTGTCTTTGGTATTCTATTTGGATCTTTGTATAAGGATATCTGTTCTTGTGCAAATGCTGATAAGTGCAGAAAAGCATGTTTTTTAAGGAAACACATTGTAACAGTGTCTTTAAAAAAGCAGATTTTACATTTTTGCTCTCACTGACAATGAAATGCATACATCCTGTTTTTAAGTCTGTAAGGAAAGATGTCCATTCAGCAGATTTCTTATTTTCCAAGTCACAGTCATTTAGTATGGATGCTAATTACATATTGCTAAACTCTATTTCTATTTGTGTTGCATATTTTAGCAAAGTCACTTTCAACCTTAGTATATAGTTGAGCATACTCTAACAGATATAACCTAACTATTGTCAAATATACAATATACCAGCAATTTAAAAAAATGTATAAAACATTAACTAAGCAATTTAAAAACAGACAGGCCATAATAAAATATGTTAGGCATAAATAAAATCCAAATAACATACAATGGAACTATGCCCTTTCCAAACATAAAGTTGCATGGAAAATACTCTATAAAAATACTCTAGAATAAAGGAGATATGATGCAAACAAAAGCAAGCTGCACACATTAAATCTCATACTAAAAATATATGTGACAACATAAAAAGCATTACTCAAATAGCTACTTAGCTATAAGTCTATGTGCTTTTAATATAGGTTACAGGGGCACTTTATCATACAGGGCAGGGGTCTTATTGGCTCTAAGTCTGATGATCCACTTAAGCTCACATCTTTCACTGACATTTCTGAGATCCCCTCCTCGACTACTGGGACAGATGGTCTGGATAACCATAAACTTAAAACTATGCTGGTGACCACACTCTTGCACATGTTTAGAGAGTGCATTGGTGTCTGAGACAATATGAGTCTGATATATATGCTCTCTTATCCTGTCCCTTAGCTTTCTGTTGGTCTTCCCAACATAATATGCAGGGCACATTGTACAGCATGCTAAATAGACCACATGTTCTGCCAGACAATCAGCACTGACACTAAATTTAATCTCATGCTTTGTGACAGGAAGTATGAACATCGCACTGTCATCGATGTAATCACAAAAATTACATATACGACAGCTACTGGTGTGCTGTGAATCAATGGCACCCTGACTTCTGAATGAGAGGGTTTCACAACTGGTTCTTACCCAGACCACTTGTTGAAAAATAAGGGCAGGCACTACTACTCCTCAATGCCTCAACTCCTTCGAATCCTTCACATGCTTTTTCCATTTTGTAGGATCTAGCCAGCAACCTATCTTGCAAGCTCAGCAACTCATTCTGAAATTCCCCATCAGTGGAGTTAAGTCTAGAGGCTTTCATAACTTGGCCCTTGATCACATTCTTAAACACATTTGTAGGGTGCTTGCTCATGTTTAATGAACAGGTTTACATTCAGCAAGATGATGTAGCTATGGGCACTTCTTGTGCCAATAGCTGTACCCACTTGGCAATGGCTACTTGGGAGAGAGGGAAACTTTTCCCATTGAACAGCTTTCAGAATTACATTTGTTTTTACAAATGGTTTGTGGATGACCTGTTTTTGCTATGGACAGGGTGTGAGAGATGACTTGTTGAGTTCCTTGATGAGATAAATGGGCTTACCAATTACTTGAAGTTTACCATGGTCACTTCAGACACTTATATAGCATATTTGGATGACTTTGTGGAGAAATTAGGGGATGGGACCCTGAATACTGGAGTTTACAGGAAACCATGCCACAGGAATACATTTTTGCATAGGACGAGCATGCACCCTGGATTCAAAGGAGTTGAGGCATTGAGGAGTAGCAGTGCCTCCCTTATTTTTCATCAAGTGGTCTGGTTAAGAACCCAGTTGTGAAACCCTCTCATCCAGAAGTCAGGGTACCCATATTTTATACACAGGATACCACCGAGATCAAAGAGATCATTGTTAAGAACTGGGATGTGCTGACAGTTGATCCAATTATAAAGGAGTTGGTAGTTGACCATCCTATTTTTATGTATAAGAACAAGAATAGTCTAAGGACACTTTTATGCTACTCGAGAGCCAGTAGTGGTATTGGTGCCACTGATTCACAGCACACTAATCGCTGTGGTAGATGTAATTTTTGTGATTACATTGATGACATCATGATGTTCGTACATCCTGTCACAAAGCATGAGTTTAAATTTAGTGTCAGTACTGATTGCCTGACAGAACGTGTGGTCTATTTAGCATGCTGTACAATGTGCCCTGCGTATTACATTGGGAAGACCAACAGAAAGCTAAGGGACAGGATAAGAGAGCATATATATATATCAGATTCGTATTGTCTCAGACACCAATGCACTCTCTAAACATGTGCAAGGGTGTGGTCACCAGCATAATTTTAAGTTTATGGTTATCTAGACCATCTGTCCCAGTAGTCGAGGAGGGTATCTCAGAAACTTCACTGAAAGATGTGAGCTTAAGTGGATCATCCGATTTAGGGCCAATAACACCCCTGGCCTGAATGATATGGTGCCCCTGAAATCTATTTTAAAGCACGTAGACTTATAGTTAAGTAGTTATTTGAGTAATGATTTTTATGTTGTCACATATATTTTTAGTATGTGATTTAATGTGTGCAGCTTGCTTTTGTTTGCATCATATCTCCTTTATTATAGAGTATTTTATAGGGTATTTTTCATGCAACTTTATGTATCGAAAGGGCACAGTGTAATTGTATGTTATTTGGATTTTATTTATGCCTAACATATTTTATTATGGCCTGTCTGTTTTTAAATTGTTGAGTTAATGTTTTATATATTTTATTAAATTACTAGTATATTGTATATTTGACAGTAGTTAGGTTATATCAAAGTTCTTTGGTGTCAGATCCTTTTTAATGAGAATACTACTTTAATAGGATTGAATAGATCAGCCATGTGTTGATTAATCACTAATTGATATACTACATAAAAGTAGAACTGTTTTTTAAGTTGTATTGGTCTGAGGAAGCCCGAAAGGGTGAAAGCACTTACCAATACACAAATAAATTGGATGTTTTACTTCTGTTTGGACTGTTCCTGTCTTTGATATTTGTGTTTAAGGAATTTATACGCTTCTGAGCATTTTCAGCCTTGGTTTGCTCCTTTACCACTTTTATTTTATTCCTAATCCACCATTTTTGATAAATCTGGTGTTCCATTGCATAAAAACAGCTAATATTTTCATTGATTTTACTGGCCATATAGTAAGCACCAAATGAATATAACCTGTCATTAACAAACATTCTCAAGTTATAAGTATACTCTTCCCAGTATGCAATAAGTTTGGTGATGCAAACCAATGTTAACTGTCTTTTTAACCAATTATTAAAATTGTGCACTTTAGTAAACATACAATCATTCAACAAAATTGATGGCATTATATCACTAAGAACATACTCAGCCTTAAGGCAGATACTCAGTAGTATCAAGGGTTGCATTCTTCATATAATAAAGAGAAGTGTTTCTCAGATTATAAGTTCCTGCATCAATAACAATTATTTCATATCTTGGTTTTACTGACATCATTCTTTTTCAATAAATTGGGTATATTAGGCAGTTTCAAACCTGGTAGAGCTGATACTGTATGGAAATTCTGATACAGACCACAAAGTTTACCAACCACTGGTTTTAGCACTGAGTCTCTCAAGACTAAAACTTTGTTAGCTATTTAACATGATTTACTAGCTTAGATAAAATAATCTAGTTCAGCTGGTTGAAGGGCTGAAATGTTGAAGCCAACATGGTCTAGACCAAATGATTGACAATTTATTTTGTTGATCAGCTAGAACCACCTAAATAACACCTGCAAACAAAACAAAACAAAACAATGTTTTTGTAAGGGGCAACCCCCCCCCCCACATCTCCTGCTATATATATATATATATATATATATATATATATATATATATATATATATATATATATATATATATATATATATATATATATATATATATATATATATATATATATATATATATATATATATATATATATATATATATATATATATATATATATATATATATATATGTGTGTGTGTGTGTGTGTGTATGTATATTCCATCTCCAAGACTGCACTACAGTGGGGAAAAGGGCACATTCCCCATTGTCCACTGTACCATGATCTCAGTCAACATGATCAGCAAACTAGTTTGTCAATCAGGTGGTCTCAACCATGTTTATTTCAACAATTTAGCCCATTGATCAACTGAAATAGACCTGGACTGACTTGGTAGGAAAGACTTGAGTTGTTCTGTGTACCCAATTTCTTCATTTTTGTAAAATGACCATTGCAAATATTTATATTAGGGTGTCATCATCTGAGATCATCCTTCTGGTTGATATGTCATGTATACCTTTTCTTGTTAGTTGACTCTATTGATGTCATTCTGCACATTATACATATACATGATATGTCTCATTGATGACCCCATTCAGGTAGATATACTTGCACCACAGGATAATGCATAGCTATTGAGAATATACATGAGCTTCTCCTACGTTCAAGGAATTTGAGAATTTAACATCAACAGTTGCTCATATGGAAATATTAACAGTGAAGAACAGAACTAAAAGATCTACTTCTTACTATTACTCTTGGATGAAAGTACTAGTAATACTCGAAAAGATCGATGAAGATATATCATCTTATGTTTCTAACTTTATATAATATAGAATTTCAATGTTATTTGCATAGACACCAATGTAAATAGTTATATAATGGTTTGAAGTTAGTAATGTTTTAGAATTGTAAATATGTTATTTATCTTTATTTCATGTAATGTTTCTTAAGACATCTTATTTGAAATAATAAAAAAAAATATTTAGTAAAAAAAGAGAATATACATGAGAGAGGAGTGAGGTATACAACCTTGTATTAAACATGTCCTCATAACCCATTTCCATTATACTCAGTCTATATTGCAGTATATTTGGAGTTCACATTTGTAATATTCCCTTCATCTATGAGTTATCAGACATATGCAGTATAAAGCAAAATCACAAGAAACACAGCAACAAGAGATCCAGTCGACAGCGTAAAAAAATAAAAACAATAAGTTTCAGTCACCATAAATCGCTGACGCAATGGCAGTACCCAGCTAACACAATCCAAGGAAGTGAAATGATGCTTCCTAATGTCGCAGACACTACTCCTGTACAGGAAAATGTAGTCAACAGCAAAACGCCAGGATAAGTTCCATAAACTTGTGTTAGCTGGTCTATTTATGGTGACTGAGACATATGCAGTATAATATCTCTCATGACTACTCATAGCTACACATCAGACTGCATTGATTTGAAGCATATCCCTTACTCATGCATGCTTTCCATTCCAATACTGTACCTTGTATCACTTTTAGACACACACACACACACACACACACACACACACACACACACACAGATATATATATATATATATATATATATATATATATATATATGTTTCATCTCATTTCACTGAATTTCATTCTACCCCTACCATATCGCTAAAAACACAAATTACTGAAAACTCATTTTACTGAATCTCATTTCACTGAACTGCATTTAGTATATATGGTACTGTGTAGAGTACTGTAAGGCAAGTAAAAGGTATATGCCCTTTTCCCCCACTGTAGTCCAATCCTGGAGTTAGTATATATAGTTAGGGGATGTGTGGGGAGTCATAGCCCCTACCTTGTTTGTTTTATATTGTATTTTACCAAAAACTTCTATACAATACATTTTTAACAATAGACATGCATAGTTGAAACACCAATGACTAACTCTCTCCAGAAGATAATATGCATTTAAACAAAGTGGGGGGCTATGCACACCACACACCCCAATGTGAGAGGCTGTGCCCCACCCCCCCCAACTACAGTGAAGAAAAGGGCATATGCATTTTACTTACCTTACAGTACTCTACACAGTGCCATACATACTAACTGCAGTTCAGTGAAATGAGATTCAGTGAAATTAGTTTTCGGTAATTTGAGTTATCAACGAAGTGGTTGGGGTGAAATAAAATTCAGTGAAATGAGATTTAATGAAACAAAGTAGACCTATATATATATATATATATATATATATATATATATATATATATATATACATATCTGTGTGTGTGTGTGTGTGTGTATATATCATTTACTACAGCAACCTTCCATCTTCAGTAACACATTACACATACAAGAACATCTCATACACCAACAATGTATTTTAAAGAAATAACAAATTACTCGTTGGACAAATAACATTGTAGAATGGTTATCACAGAACAGCTTTGTAATACAGAGTTGATAAACCTGAAAGTGACAGTTCACATCCTATGGCAAAAACTGAAGTAGAATCCTTCAGCCGCACTGATATACTGACTGTCATGCAAAGGAGCTTAGCCTCAGTGAGTGAAAGAGAGCATTACTGATATATTGCATAAGTAGACATTTCCCATTTTAACTGTAACAGCTTCCATGGCTAAATATACTCCTGATGTGATGCTCACATTTGATGTTTAAATTGTCAGTAAGGTATCTGGTGGACTGCAAGACACTGCCTTGTGGTGTTTGTCTAACATTTCTCATTTTGCCAGTCCTCCCCATTGTTGTAACACCCCCTTCATTTGTGTATATTTGGACCACTGTTGTACTACTTTTTCTGTGGCATCAGTAGCTGTTGTATAAATAAAGTGAATGATAGTTATTTAAGCATGGGTTCAAATCCCGTGAGGTATAACTTGTATTAGTGTGAAAAGTAATCGATGACATGCAGTAGTGACTTATTGTGCATATATGCTATGACAAATTCTAATTGGATGTAACAATTTCACATGTTGAGAGTTTTGAGCCACTAACTGTTGTATTGCCTTTTAACCATGGCCATTATTCACATGCACATTTGATTTTATCGCTAAAAATGTCCACTGTCTGATATCTATTTATAACTCCTTCTTTAGCATCAGTAGATAGAGCACAATTCAAAATAATATGAGTTAGGCAGGCATGTGTTCAAATCCATAATGCTGTACATTTTAGAATGTTGACAAATGTCATTATCATTTGTTAATAACATGGCATACAACTGTTAAAAACAGTAAAATTATATGTGCATTCCACAGTTTCTATATCTCAATATAATCATACAGTGTTGGGTACAGTGGAGGGTAGGTTTCAATCCCCCCCCCCCCATTATGGGTTGCGTCGTGTTTCACACTCGTTTTATAGTCTTCATTAGTACTGTAATATGTCCATTACATTTGTCTATTCACACTCCTTCCATGCACATTCTTTTGTGGCATAACTTACTCACAGCCATGAATTTGTTGTATTAGCCTGAAAAGTCGGGGTGGGTTGGAATGCTTGACTGGAAGCATGTGCATTTAGCTTGTCCTGATATCATCTCTTCTGTGCCCCTGAAATGTATTTACCAGACACCCTATTATGGGTGTGCCTGTAGCATGCCTTGCTGATACACCATCCTGGTGAATGTATACCTGAATGAAGGCAGGAGTTCAGCCTTGGGTATATGCATTTTATTTGTCCTAATATTACCTCTTCTATTCCCATTTAATGTATTTTCCATTCACCTCTTTCATGAGTGCTGCCATCGCATGTCTTGTTGATATACCATCCTGATGAATATTTACCTGAACAAAGGCAGGATTTCAAGTCCAGCTATATGAATTTATTTTTATTGATAGCCACTCTTCTGTTTCTCTGAATTGTATTTTTCAGTCATCTTCGCTACCACTGTTTCTGTGGAATGGTGTGCTAATGCAGTAGTCTGTATCATATCAGTAACACAGGCAGGGGTTCCGTTTCCTTCCTGAGGGTTTTTCCTTTAGCATTGTCATGTGTTGCATTCCCCCAAATGTCAGCTATGCAGATATGAGTGCATGCATCACAGAATTGTTTGCTTTAAGTTTCTTCTGCACTGTTGAGATGGGCATTGAGTAGTATGAGGCCTTAATGTTTTTTTTTACTTATTTGATTGCTCAGTATACTCATGCATGGATGTGTGATTTATTGTGGGGCACTTGCAATGTGACTTCTTCAAGTGGTTACCGATGTAAAGTTAGTTCCCTAACAAATTGTAGTGTGGGAGTTCTGGATTTGACTCTCTTTGTTATTTTTTGCTGCAATCCACCTGCACATGTGATATACTTTACAGGTTTGTGTTTTTATGACTCCTTGCACACTGATGTCTGCAGTGCCTTATCTTTACATTACAATATGGTACACTGGCATGTGGACTGACTTGCCACACTGACCCACCTTGGGACAACCATAGTTTAATTTTTAATTACATTCATGGAATAACATGGGTGCTTTGCTAACACTGCCTTTTGTTGTTAAATATGGTGTGGGATGTTGCGTCATGGTGTGGGATGCTGTCTCATGTTGTGAGGATGTTGCATCATGGTGTGGGGATGTTAGATCATGGTGTGGCATGTTGCATCATATTGTGGGGATGTTGCATCATGGTGTGGCATGTTGTATCATAGTGTGGAGTTGTTGCATCATGGTGTGGGGTTGTTGCATCATGGTGTAGGGTGTTGCATCATGGTGTAGGGATGCTGCATCATGGTGTAGCTTGTTACATCAGATTATTCTAATACTTTATATCCTACATCTCTCATGTACACTTCAATTTCTTAAAATTGCTTTATTGTCATAGACATTCATGTTCTAACTTTCCATGTGGTGTTTTGTTATGCAACTCACTTTGCACTGTAATGTTCACATTTTTCAAGACATCTGTTATGACCTCAACTCCAGCCAATGTGTGTTTGTTGCATACATTTCCATTTCTCATATATTTATGTATGTACTGGCTGTTCTTCTTGACATCTTCATTAAAAAAGTTGAAAATTGGCTCCTTAACCGTTGTCTCATGTTAAATCTTAATAAAACCAAACTACTGCTTTTCTTCCCCTACTTGTAGGTCTACCCCTATGACCTTTACATTAAAATCCAACAACAGCAACATTTTTTCCCCAGATTCTGCGGTAATCTCCAAGTGAAGTACCTCGCAGGATGCGCAGTAGCAAAACCCGCCCCGAACACACCCCCTGCCCAAGCGCGCATGAATATTTATTTGTTCCAGCTTTACAATGAGTAATTGTAGCATTTTTACAGTAGTGCAATGTACAGTATTGTGTACAGATCTTACCCTTTTTACAGTATTACACCGTACCGCTAACTGTCGGAACAGACAGAAAATCAATGACATAGTTACATTTCATATAAAGAATTATGAGTCATTCATGTAAATGCTTTTATTGGATTGGTGTCTGTGTTCTTCATTTGGATTAATGATTTTCTGGACAGTAGTGACTGAAGATGTCAAAGATTATAGACTTTTAGTGAAAAACATAAAACAACTGTTTGCATTTGTAATAACGGGGAAAAAAATTCTGGTCCGGGAATACATGAAAAAGTTATCAGCTTATGAAAATGTAAGTCTGGTAATAGGAAAGTAAGTTAATAAGTGATTCCTATTTCAAATGGATAGTAGATCGAGTAAGTATTTTTTTTTTGTTGCAATGATACTGTGTTTAGCCGCATTCGATTGTGCTGATTTTATGGTAAGTGTTTTTCCTAAAGCACTTTAATTAGTGGTACAGTGTACCATTGTGTAGGGTGTAGTATGCAGCCATTCCCATCTACTGGAAAGCTGAACTTTCATCGTAGTTAGTATTAGGAGCCGATCGCTCATGACGGCGTATTTGCTGCTAAAGTGTGAGTTTAACTGTAACCACTTTTTCTGTATTTCTAGCGTACGGGCTGGATTTCAGTAACTATGGTATGAAGGGCAAAAAGGGAAAAACGTGTTTAACTGTATAGTAATGGCTTATCTTACGCTTTTGATCAATTAAGAAAAATGTAACCTTAAACTAGGCAATGAACCTTGTCCATTAAACTGTTTTATCCAAACGTAACTGAAACGAAAGAACAAATTTTTTGGACAGATCAATTTCTTTTTATTGGATCTTACCCTTTTTACAGTATTACACCATAATAATGTGTTAAACATATAACTCAATTTCTTGAGTTACCGATGGAATAACAGGTGTTTTTGTAACATGTCAGTCAGATGTACGATGACCTGCCAGTCACTGTGGACACGCCCTAACCTGCGCAGAACCGCCCGCGAGGTACTACACTTGGAGATTACCGATTCTGCAACCAAACTCTTGGGCGTTATAAGTTTGATTTGCATATCAATAAAACTATTAATACAGTTAATAAAAAACTTGGCTCACTATATAGAATCAAGCCCTTCCTAATGGCATTAGCCAGAACTGTAATTGCTCATATACATCTACTCTCCACCCTCCTCTATGCTTCCCCTGTATTTATAAACCTCAGCAAAAATGACCTTAATAAACTTTCTAGCAGCTACAATCACATTGATAGATTCGCTACTGATGCAGCCTACAGAACTCATCACTGTCATAACCTAAATCTACTAGGATGGCTTGAACTGCCTAACCTACTTCAGGTTAACCAACTAATAGTTGCACAGAAGATCCTCTACCAACCAAATAATATACCCGTACTTAAAAACCTCATCACCCCCTACAGTAACCTTAGTGCACTTCATTCATTTGAAAGACTACTAGTTTAAACTCTCAAATCCAACAATACAGCCGGAGAATCTCTATTTGCTAACTCTGTTGGCAAAACTTGAAATTTTCTTCCTGCTAATCTTACTTCTGAACTCTCTCTACCTCATTTCAAGAAAAGTCTGATTCAGTACTTTTGAATGGAAGAAGCATTCCCTCAACACAATACCTCAAAAAAGAACTGAAGATGAAGAATGCTGAAATCCACGGATGCCAAAACACGCTCACTGTCCACACACACAGCCGCAGACTCCTGGGATAGTGTGACAATTGTAGGAAGACTCTCCAAACAACAATATGGATAAAAAATCTTCACTAGTTAAACCATACGTTTGAATAAAAAAATCTTCATTTATTGTGCAATAGGTTAAGTGCTTTCACTCACACAACCATGAGCTTCATCAAAACATTTTTCAAACTTCATAAAAGCAGTTTAAATACTCCGTTTTGCGCCAAATATATTTAAATTTAAAGTCACACAATGCATATAAGAAAAACTGTACTAAAAAATTACAACTGATAAATGTCACCTAAAATAAAATAAATATTAGCGACCAAACATTCTACTCACAATATCTGTAACATATAAAAATACATATAGCAATCTAACTTCAAAATTTTGATCTCATCCATAGTTAGATTGCTTCTGAATTTTTTACCAATGATCTCATTCTGCATCTGATAGATCTGTTTAGTAAGTTTGCAATTTTGGAAAATGTTGCATTGGACCCTAGATGAGGCAACATCAAAGCTATTTTGGCCTATAAGGAAGTATGGTGGCAGTTATTTACTGATGCCTCGACACCTCTGGGGCTGAATGACCATATAACTATCAAACCTTTATTATTTATTAGGAAGTTTCAACAACACAATCTTTGGAGAAAGGAATGGGTTAGCTTGACATGGGAAGTTTTATTCATATATAGTAGTTTATATATCATTGGTTTTTATTTTTTCAAATACGCAACATTATTGTTTGTTAGTAGATAGGTGCAATTTTATAAAGTATTATTTTTAGTTCATTTTTATTAATAAATATTCTAAATTAATTAATAACTATTTAATTACAGTAATACATACTGGTAAGGGAGATGTATGAGTATCATTTAGATATCAGTTTATATGCATTAGCATACAGTAAAGATTGTTTTATTGTTATATTGTTATTTATACAGTTATATTGTTATATGTATTTTTATATGTTACAAATATTGTGAGTAGAACGTTTGGTCGCTAATATTTATTTTATTTTAGGTGACATTTATCAATTGTGATTTCTTAGTACAGTTTTTCTTGTATGCGTTGTGTCACTTTAAATTTAAATTTATTTGGCGCCAAACAGAGTATTTAAACTGCTTTTATGAAGTTTGAAAAATGTTCTGATGAAGCTCAAGGTTGTGTGAGTGAAAGCGTTTAACCTATTGCACAATAAATGAAGATTTTTTTATTCAAACATATGGTTTAACTAGTAAAGATTTTTTTATCCATATTGTTGTTTGGAGAGTCTTCCTACAATTGTCACACTATCCCAGGAGACTGGGGCTGTGTGTGTGGGGATAGTGAGCGTGTTTTAGCATCCATGGATTTCAGCGTTCTTCATCTTCAGTTCTTTTTTGATTCAGTACTTTAAAAAATGAGGGCTATGTCCTTGTCCTAATCCAGACTAATTCTAACCATCACACATGTGCACATGGAGGACTTCTACCTACACTTTCTTTCTTAACTTATATATCCTATGATCTCCTTGGATCTACTACCAGGTTAGCCTACTAGACATTCATTCTTAAAAAGACTGTCTAGAGTTTTCCATCTGAGTAAAAATGGAATAATTTATGTGTGTATATCTGTTTATTGTGTTTGTTTACATCTGTGTACAAATCTTATTTGTGTTTATTTTGTGTTTTAAACTGTAAAAATGTAAGAGTTTGTTCATTGTGTTTTTTAGAGCTTTTCTCCCCAGGCCTCCACTGAAAATGGATATGTATCCAATCGGACTATCCTGGTAAACAAATGTAAAATAAATAAATAAATATATATATAAATAAATAAACTGTACACATGCACTCCCATTGGCTACTGTGTTTTTGCTTCCACAATTTTTTTCTTCAAACACCTTTATTAAATTATTACTTGTGCACAATTATTGTTTACTTATTGCAGCTAGATGTGGTCGTGAGGTGGCTTACCATGATCTGACCATAAAAATGTGCTGCAATCACAAGAAGTGGCTCCTTTTCATGCAAAGTGTCTTGCTCACATGCTTATGTTTTTAGCAGTGCTGCTTGTTGTGCTAAGAAGATAAATACTTTTGCCTTGACAGTGATGTGGATGAATCATCATGCCAGTCTGTAAACAAAAATTTTACCTGTCTGATTGTTTTAATTTCTCCAAGTCTTTTGGGTTTCTAATACCAAGATGGGAATGGATCCTATTCCTAAGTCAAAGTATGATTAGTGTTCATGAAATTAGTATTGTTTCAATCTTTGATGTTAGTCAAAAGTGCTCTTTGCAGCATAAGCAATGTGTCCAGAACTGACTCCTTCTGGAATTCATACAGAGTTAAATGTAGTGGTAGCATATTTAAATAAGAATGTAAATTCTTTTTTCATAAGATCCATTGCTCCTACTACTGGTGAAACCGTCTGGGTATCCTTCTTCCACAGTGCCCTTGTTTCTGTCTACAAATCCTGGTATTTTATGACTTTGTGTGTGTGTCTCTCTCTCTCTCTCTGTACATAAGAAACTGTAACCACTGGATGTAGCAATTTCAATGATCAATGCTACTTTTGTGTTTTTTTCTTTGACTACTATGTCTGGTTTTCTCGCATCTATTTTTGAACTGTTAGTAATGGGAAATCTCATGTGATATTAATTTCATCATTCTCTGTAATGCTTTGTGGCTGATGTTTCCAAAGCTTCTCAGCTACTTCAATATTGTAATGTTTGCTCAATTCCCAGTGCAACAGTCTTAACACATAATCATGCATTTCAGTTTACAGGCCTTCTACTATTAGTGTATCACACCCAGCAACAAGATGTTCAATTGTTTCTAGTTCTGTTTCTCCTATATGTTCAATGGACTTTATGAACCAACATGTATGTAGTCCAATATCCTGGGCCGCTAATATTAACCTTGCATCTTTCAGTTTACATTGATCTCTTCTTAACTATTTCTGCATCAGATTCTCATTGAGATGTTGTTCCAGATTTCCACATTTCTTGACTTCTCATCTGATCCTTTTTCTTAAATATATATATATATATATAAAAATATATATATATATATATATATATATATATATAAAAATATATATATTTTTTGCACATTCAGTTGCTAACTGATTTTTGTCTACTTCTGGTTTGGTTTACATTCCCAAATGGCATCAATATATTTCTGCTAAACTATGCAAGTAAGTCATCTTGGATTTGTTCTCATCGTGTTTTAAAACTTTTACTATGAGTATGGTGAGGTCAATATTCCTTAATGAGTTTTGCTCACATTTGTTCATGTTTTATTGCGGAGTCTTCATCAATTCCCAAATATTTATACACTCCCACCTGCTCAAGTTCCTTCATATCACATTCCTGTCACAGACTGATATTTTCTTGGTGCTGCAGCTTTCCTGCTTTAAATGCTGCTTTTGCACGTTTATCAAGACCAAATGACATTCTTATATCATCTGAGAAAGTGACCCTGACCTAATCTCTTAAGTACACAGCTTATTGGGTTAAGGCAAGATAAAAGACCAGTGGTGACAAAGAGTCACCCTGGAATATCTGGCTTTGGATTTGTATCCAATGGATAATAATTTGTCCTTTATTATGGCTTAGCTGCAAAGTGGTTTGTCACTGTTTTATGGCATTGTAATGTAATTGATCAATGTAGGGTGTCTCTTATACATTTGTGAGAAGTCCTTTATCTATGAATGGGAGATGCTGCCAAATGCTTTTTTGTAATCTATCCATGCCATAATTAAATTATTCCCTTTTTTACAATTCACTATTATGGCCTTATTTAACAGCAAATGATGCTTGGTTCCATTTGATGTTTTTGTTACCCTTTTGTTTTATTGCTGTGATTGAGTTTTCTTCTAAAACACTATAAACTGTCAACATCAATTCCAGTGTATATAGGTTACACATCATCAAAAGGCAAGTTATTGTTCTATAGTTTTTGTCATAGCTTGCAGGTTCACTTTTAAGGAGGAGTATCATCTTTCCTGTTAATAACCAGGCTGTCTTTCATTTTGGATGTACATACAAGTAGTTCGTACTCAAGGCTAATTCTTTGTGTAAAGATATTAATACTTTAGTCAAAAGTTAATTACTGCACCTGGGCCTACATTTTCCCATTTAGGAGCTTTTTCTTAATTTTGTTTCAATGTATCTGGCCGTTACTTCATCCCATTTAATATCCTGTACATTTAAACTTCATACTGTTTCTTTTACTTCTTCTATTCAGTCAGCATCTTTCTTATGTTCCACATGGTCTTCATGGATATTTCTCCAAAACTTGTCTATTTCTTCTTTTTTGGTGTGTTTTTATTCCTTTAGCTTTGTTTCCCAATTCTCTATGAAACGTTTTTTGGGTTATCAATGAATTGCTTATTTGGTACTTTTCCTTTATATGTATCTACATATCTTCTAATTTTTTTTGCCTGTGACAATATGTTTAGCTTATTATTTGCAATAGTGTACTGATTGCTGTTTGATAGTTGCCATATCCTATAAGAAAGCCATGTTGAAGTTGTTGTTTATAACATTATCAAAGGCTGAAAACAGGACATCACACACATACTTTTTCATTTGTTGCTGTTACTATATTATTATTATAAAACATCATCTCCATCTATGTCTTTTACATCATTACCCCATGGCACCTTCCCTTGTCACCATTGCAACCGGTGTCACTATTTAGCAGACACACAAACATTTTTGAATCCTTTCACTCATTTTGTATTTAAACCCAGATTTCATGCCACATGCAACACCAAGAACTTAATCTATCTTGCTACCTGTAATGATTGTAAAGCTTTCTATGTTGGGTTAACTACCCAGAGGTTGCAAGATAGGATATATAATCATCTATACAATATTCATAAGTTGAATGAAACCAATGCCCTAGCTAAACACATAATGGAGTTCTCTACGCATAGTTTTTCCTTCAGAGTTCTAGAAGTGTTGAAGCAAAGGATACGGGGTGGTAACTTAGTTAATGAGTTAGCAGTGATGGAATTAAAGTGGATCTTGCAATTTGGCTCACACATACCTCCTGGGCTTAATAATTATGTATCCCTGAAACCAGTTCTTGAGTTGAGCAATAAATGATGGTATCATTCCAGATTATAGTTAGAGAGGTTCTATTTAAACCATTTTTATAATATTGGGTTTTTTAGAGTATTTGGTTTTTTGTTATTTTCTCTTTCTTTAGTTTTTCTTTAGTTGCCATTGTGACTATGCGTGAGATTGTGGTTACTTTAGCCACAGTCCTTTTGTATTGTATTTGTTACTTTATTAAAGTTTTTTATATAGATGTGAAAAAATTCTTCATGTACATTTTTATGTACACTTTTGCATTTACATATATATTTTTAGAATGCGCATCATAATATGTTTTTCGTATAATATTTAATTAGATTTATTGTATTTTATATACAGACCTTTTAAGCGATATTCTTCATGTACATATATGCGTTATATATCCTTTGCTATGTTTCTTGTTTTATACCCCGTATTTGTAAGTTGTTATATGGTTTTCTGTCCATTGATTTAGTTAGTGGACCGTAACCTATGTATATACGGAGTAAATGATGGACTCTAACTAGGATGTAGTTTTATCTATATCAAATTATTTTTGTGATTAATGTATATATATCCATATTTATTTATATATATGTCTAAACTCACTTATAACATATGTTTAGTGATGTTTATTGAATTTAATGAAAGTAATTTTTTGATATATAATTATGCGTCTCTTAGATTTGAGTTGACATTTTGAGCTGCATGTACTGTCGGTTTGACAGTTACGATTTCTAGTATGCATGATTGATTTCCAATGCTTCTGATGTCTATGTGTGTATTTCTATGACACAAAGCTATATGTTTGAGCCGTAAGTAATTATCTGCTTGACAGTTATGGTTTTTAACAGATATTTAGAAGTTATGTGATATGCACGCTAAAATGATAACAGTTCTTTGAGTGTCGTATGTGTTTAAATGTATATAAAAACTTTTTGTAAATTAATTAATTGAATAATTGATTAATTTTCCCGCCTTGCTATATCCAAGGGATATATAAGGGGCTTGCATTTTATGTATTTTTATTGTCTGATGAAGCGTGGGATGACCCACGCGAAAGCGCTTACATTTCTGGTTGAAATAAAGACCCTTTCATCATTTTATTTTGCTGAATGCTTCCATTTTTTGGACTTATCATGGTTTGGTAATCCTTCTATTTTCTACATTTTTGAACATTTATCTTTGGAAGGAGGACCTCTTTGGCAGAGACGTTGCTTCCTGTTTGTTTGTTCTTCTTTCACGTTTTTTGTGGCAACTCATCTGCACGCGATGGATTTTACCGCTGCTACACCTGTTGCTAACACTGAAGGTAGTCCAGAGTCGAGGGATATTGCCAGTTCTTGGAAGGGGATCCTGAAATCTGATTCCAACCCTTTATTGTCTTTGGACCTTTCCGCTTTGGCGGTACTTCATTGCCTTATAATGCAGGTGAGGACATCACTGAATTTAATGACTTACTTAAAATCTTTGAGAATGATGTTTATCAGTTACAGCGCTACACTTGGCAACGCCTGCATTTAGAGGCTTGCCTTCATTTTCATGTGGTCCCCAGGGGCCTGCGTGTTTTCTGTATGCCCACTTATGGGGACTCACACCCTTTATTGTTGAAACAGTGGCAAGAGCTCAACATAGAGCTAGGTTTCAGCTATATCAAATTATTACTGAATTATTTTGCACCTTTGGAGGATGAATTACGAGCCAAGGTGGATAGTATGCATAAAACTCTAACTGAAAGATTCACCTCTGATTTCTGCATTCAAAAGGTACAAACTGTTTGCTCACAAACCAGTGCATATAGTGATAGGCTTAAAAACATTAAACATCGTAAGTTAGCGAGAGATCACAATGATTTTATAAAAGGTCAGATGTTTGTCTGGCCTAGGTCTCAGCATTCGAATGTTTCCACTGCTGGTTCCACAAATGTGCCCAGGGAGCCTGTGGCACCATCCACCAATGGCCTCACTACTTCTGGTCAATTTATGGAACCTGTGACTGCTGCCTCTGGTTCTCTTGGAAGCAATGATTTCTCTACAGTGAGTGTTGAGACAGGGTGGATGCATGCTCCCCCACCATTAAATGATACACCGCCTCCTAATCAACAAATGTTTTTTGCACAATCCAGTGCTTCAACTGCTAATGAGGGAGCGATACCTAAAACTGTGCATCCTAATCCTCCTTTTTTACCTTACAAAAAGAAATTTACCCCCCAGTTCAGGGGGAGGTCAAACAGTCGTGGACCAAAAGACAGGAAAAGAAAGTTTTCAGGAGAAAGGCAGGATCAGAACAGAAGAATGAGACACTGACTGATCTTGTGTTTAATTATACTGACGTTGTTCTTGATGTTTCACATTTAACATTGTTGAACAAGGGCTTGAACTTTATTCCTGCTAGTTATGCAAAATTAAGTGCCGTGTTGCTGGATCTGAGACTTTTTTGTCGTCGTTTGTCGCTAAAGTTATTCTTTATTGACAAACATGATACTGTTGGAATGAACAATGGGTTACTTAAGTTTCGATGCAACAGCTGTTTTACACCATCCATACCATCTCACGTTGACTCTTTTTTAAAATTGTGTGAAAAGAATTTTTATGTATTGTTTTCTGATGGTAATAAGAGAGGTAGGTTTTATAATCTAACTGTTGATAAATCTAGAGCATTATCTACACTCAAAAACAATCATAATATTACCATTAAACCTGCAGACAAGGGTGGTGGCATAGTGTTACTGAATGTTTTAGATTATGAGACTTCCATGATTTCTATGTTATCGGATGTTGCCACTTATAAGGAGATCAGTGTGAATAATGTTGCTTCTATTGTTAGCAATGTTCATGATGCTTTACACGATCTGCTCATGTGCAGACAGATTAGTGTCGAGGTCTTTGAGTACCTACACGTTGAACATCCTGTGACACCCATCATAAAGGGACTTCCTAAGATCCATAAGGGCGTTTCACCTGTGCCCTTACGACCCATTGTCTCTAGTGAAGGATGGGTCACTTCCCATGTGTCCAGTTTTTTAGAATATCTTCTCAGACCAGTTGTTGTCAGATATCCCTCTATTTTGAAGGACACATATGATTTATTGGACACCTTAGATAGTTTGACGTTAGACACTTCCACTGATTATCTCCTTTCTCTGGACGTTAACAGCTTGTTTACATCAATACCTAATGATGTAGGATTGCAATATTTGGATGAACTTTTGGCTAAGGAACATGGTTTCAGCAATGATAGGAAGATATTGATTCACCAGTTGCTTGAAATTGTGCTTTGTAACAATGTATTTTTGTTTAAAGGTCAGCATTATTTGCAGCAGTGGGGGGTAGCCATGGGCACCCCCTGCGCTAACACTTATGCCAATCTGGTGGTATTGCAATGGGAGAAACAGTTCTTATTCTCACATGAGATGTATAGTCTTGTTCGACTATACAAACGTTTTGTGGATGATATCCTCATAGTTTGGGGGGGGGGTTAGAGAGGATTTCATCAACTTTTTATGCTATTTGGAAACGACTACCTCGTTCCTTAGATTTACCAGTGAAATTTCATCAGATGAGCTACATTTCTTAGATGTGACTTTAAAACTCCACATGGATGGTTCCATTAGATCTACTCTATATAGGAAGAGTGTATGGAAAAACAGTTTACTTCCCTTTGACAGCATGCACCCTAGAGGTATGTTTCCTGGCATTGTTAAAAGTCAGTTCCTCAGGGTGCAGAGACTATGTAGAGAGAGATCTTCCTTACTAAGAAAAGCTGATATTATGGAAGGTCTATTTCTAGACAGGGGGTATGATCGTACTATGGTTAGCAATATTAGACGCAATACCCATGGTAGTACACATAGCGTGAGTAATATTGGGAACCTTATGGATGGACAATTGGCTACTACTAGGAGTTACTTTACTAGTAACAGATCATATAGATCGACTGAAATGGTTAAGTTTATAACTAAGTATACTAGTAATATTAATGCCATCAAGAAGGTAATTTCCAATAATTGGAATGTGCTCATGATTGATGATAATACTAGGAGGTTGATAGGAGTTAGACCAGGTTTTGTTTTCAGGAATTGTGAGAATTTGAAGATGATTTTATGTAATGATCATTTTACTATTTCTCCATCTATGTCTTTTACATCATTACCCCATGGCACCTTCCCTTGTCACCATTGCAACCGGTGTCGCTATTTAGCAGACACACAAACATTTTTGAATCCTTTCACTCATTTTGTATTTAAACCCAGATTTCATGCCACATGCAACACCAAGAACTTAATCTATCTTGCTACCTGTAATGATTGTAAAGCTTTCTATGTTGGGTTAACTACCCAGAGGTTGCAAGATAGGATATATAATCATCTATACAATATTCGTAAGTTGAATGAAACCAATGCCCTAGCTAAACACATAATGGAGTTCTCTACGCATAGTTTTTCCTTCAGAGTTCTAGAAGTGTTGAAGCAAAGGATACGGGGTGGTAACTTAGTTAATGAGTTAGCAGTGATGGAATTAAAGTGGATCTTGCAATTTGGCTCACACATACCTCCTGGGCTTAATAATTATGTATCCCTGAAACCAGTTCTTGAGTTGAGCAATAAATGATGGTATCATTCCAGATTATAGTCAGAGAGGTTCTATTTAAACCAGTTTTATAATATTGGGTTTTTTAGAGTATTTGGTTTTTTGTTATTTTTTCTTTCTTTAGTTTTTCTTTAGTTGCCATTGTGACTATGCATGAGATTGTGGTTACTTTAGCCACAGTCCTTTTGTATTGTATTTGTTACTTTATTAAAGTTTTTTATATAGATGTGAAAAAATTCTTCATGTACATTTTTATGTACACTTTTGCATTTACATATATATTTTTAGAATGCGCATCATAATATGTTTTTCGTATAATATTTAATTAGATTTATTGTATTTTATATACAGACCTTTTAAGCGATATTCTTCATGTACATATATGCGTTATATATCCTTTGCTATGTTTCTTGTTTTATACCCCGTATTTGTAAGTTGTTATATGGTTTTCTGTCCATTGATTTAGTTAGTGGACCGTAACCTATGTATATACGGAGTAAATGATGGACTCTAACTAGGATGTAGTTTTATCTATATCAAATTATTTTTGTGATTAATGTATATATATCCATATTTATTTATATATATTTCTAAACTCACTTATAACATATGTTTAGTGATGTTTATTGAATTTAATGAAAGTAATTTTTTGATATATAATCATGCATCTCTTAGATTTGAGTTGACATTTTGAGCTGCATGTACTGTTGGTTTGACAGTTACGATTTCTAGTATGCATGATAGATTTCCAATGCTTCTGATGTCTATGTGTGTATTTCTATGATACAGAGCTATATGTTTGAGCCGTAAGTAATTATCGGCTTGACAGTTATGGTTTTTAACAGATATTTAGAAGTTATGTGATATGCACGCTAAAATGATAACAGTTCTTTGGGTGTCGTATGTGTTTAAATGTATATAAAAACTTTTTGTAAATTAATTAATTGAATAATTGATTAATTTTCCCGCCTTGCTATATCCAAGGGATATATAAGGGGCTTGCATTTTATGTATTTTTATTGTCTGATGAAGCGTGGGATGACCCACGCGAAAGCGCTTACATTTCTGGTTGAAATAAAGACCCTTTCATAATTTTATTTTGCTGAATGCTTCAATTTTTTGGACTTATCGTGGTTTGGTAATCCTTCTATTTTTTACATTTATATTATTATTATAAAACATCATGCTTCAGGTGATTAGAGACCTGTTTCCAGCATATTCATGCTAAGTGGTTTCAATTTCCATCCTTCCCAATTTTGACAATAATTTATCCAAAAAGAACTCTCTTAATTAATTTTCTACAAGGAAGTCAAATTATGTCATGGTTGTGGTAAGCATGCTAAGCAAAAATATACAGTAGTTCTAAAAGCAATTGAGTATACTTATCTTATCTCCTAGATAGTTTAGCCTGCCTTCTCTGACAGAAATCATTATTTTTTGTAATTTCTTCCTCCACTGCAAAACACACACACACACACACACACACACACACACACACACACACACACACACACACACACACACACATACACGCACACACACACACACACACACACACACACACACACACACACACACACACACACACACACACACATGCACACACACTCAAACAACATTAACAGGCACAGCATACTCATGACAGAAGAAAGAACATTTTCCTATTCTTTAAAGATTATTAGCAAATGTGTCAAGCAAAAATGTTATACAGGGGATCTCCACAGCTATCACCAGTATGTGATCCCTTTGCTTCATGTGCAACAAGAGCAGAAAAAGTTTAGTATTCCTGTTTCACCAAACAGGAAACATGCCACACTCTGATGGTGGAGAGGCCATGTTAAAATAATGCATAATTTCCAAGAGTGAAAATGATAACTGGGGTGGAATGCTACTTATTGTGGACCTCACTTGATGTAGAATGACAGCACCACAATAGTGCAATTTCCATCTATGACAGTGGGATGCTCATGGACAGTAATGTGGAACAGGACAAAAGGTGTTTAGTTAAGCTGCTCATGTGTGTTCACAGTCTCCAACAACCTTTATGCCTGAGCATAGTAATGATGGGCAGCTGGTTACTGTGACGATCATAGACACACACGTGCTATGAGTTTGTAGCTGACAATCTGTTCTACACATCTAAAATCCCCTTGCTTAGTCTCAGTGTATGTGCGCAGAGCACACGGGCCTAATAGTACAGGGCAGTGCACTCATGGCAGAATTAAGAGCACATTGTACAAAATCACCTTATTAGAATTATAACATTTTTATCAGCCCATACCTTAATAGAGCAAAATACAGAGCAGTCTCATTTTGTAAGAGACCATCCACACATACTAATAATCTACAGAAATACCAGACTCAGATGTATATGGAAAGTGACAGTAGGCAGGAGTACCAGTAATGTAAACCATGCTACAGGGATGACTCCATGGTGAATAGCTGCTGCACACAATCATCATTCTATAGAGATGGCTGCCTGCATACACTGAAATGACCTGCTAGAGATATATCAGACAGGGATGGAGCACGGTCTAGCAACACAGTAAGTGCAAAGGAAACAGAAAGGGCATGGTACAGTGCAAGGGGTTTGCCTTCCAGCTGTCAAGGGCATCAGGAGGAGCCAGAATAGCTGCTCTTCCTGTAGTGGGGTTGTGAAGGCTGCCAGCCCAGCTAGTTAGAATTTTGAAAATAATTCTATGTCATTGTAAATATTAACATGATCCATAGGCTTGTCTACTTATGTAAGTAACCTGTATGTTATGTGCTGAGCTTCAAAAATATAACCACAGTGCACCCTGCTGGAAAAGAGCGGAAATGTATATGGGCTATATGCGTGCGCAAATGTATGTTTTCATATTAGAAATTGGGACATACAGAGTTAGCTTGCAAACTCTGAGAAAATAAGTAGAGTGTTTTACAGTTGTGTTTACCACAGCTAGAAGACAGAATGTCTGCAGCTAGAAATTCTTTCTATTGTTGGATACAGAAATAATTAATAGGTCTAAAATATAAAAGTGTTAATTGCTTTATGACTTCCAGTTTCATGCAAGCTTCTAAGAGATAAGTGTCAGCTTCTGAGAGAGAACTATTTTTCATAGACACGTGTTAAATTTTAAGTTCCTGTTAGTCTGGAAACTACTACCTCATGTGACAAGAATGATGTAATATGAGATGATCCAGCAGAAATGTTTGATAGTAATTTAAGAACGTTCGCACAGAGAAAGTCAGTGCATTTTGCATCTTGTCTTGGACCTGTAAACATCCATTCGGAACTTGTATTTGCCTTGCTAACAGTAAGCACTAGATTACAGTGATTTCTCTTAGAGATAGATAGGTATATAGCAAGATTACCCTAGATGTTTTCTGTATTTATATGAGACTGTCCTACAATGTTGATTCAAATTATTTCCTGTGATTCTGAACTCTGCTGTCACTGTGTTGAGTTAATGAGTTTTGTCTTGTGCAATTATTATTTATTATTAATTAGTTTTAAGCCTTTTAATTGTTGCTAGTTCATTAGAGATATTTAAGCTCTTAGAGTACTTGCACGTATTTGGTAACACTGTACAGGCCACACTAATATAGCATTAAAGTCTTGGACACACTTACCATTTCGATAATAGTAACATTACACAGTAGAATTGGTCACCCTTTGTAAGGGCCTTTTAGTAGCTGATAAGTAAGGGTGGATGGTGGCAGTGATTTCTACCTTATAGTCTGGGCAGAAGGGTGGCATAGCTAGTGAACCTGTGCCAGCCTTCCCCAGGAGTGTCTGTGTGTTTGTATATAAATAAATTCTAAAAAGTGTGTGTGTGCAGCAGCTACTTGGGCAGGGACACAAAGCAATGGCTGGACAGAGAGGATGCTGGAGGTTTTGGCTTGACCACTCGGCAGAGATCTTAATCCTATAGCTGTGGCAGTGGGGAGTCTTATTGGGGATCTGGAGAGAGAGAGAGAGCAGGAAACCATCACCAGATTGACTGTGTTCTCTGTGTGCTCTTAAGGGAAATTGTACTTTACTGTGTGTGTACTTGTCATCCTCCCAATGTGCACGTCCCCCACTGGTGGTTAGTGGTGAGGATTCAGGTTCCTTGATTACTGGGACAGTGCAGGGGTGTCACAGGGGATAGCACTAATTTATTGGTGATCATTTGAAATGTTGTGACCTGCTAATCCGAATTTTAAAATACAGAGACTGAATAACTGAAAGAATGGAGTTAGATATACTCAATCCAAGATGCCATTTCTCGGAATATTCCCTTTTCTTCAAAGTTTGGCAATCTCAGAATTTCTATATATAAAGGGGGTGCAATGGGTGCTTGCCCCCCTGCACAAAAAGTTTAAAAGTGAAGAGCAATTTTTGAATTTGTTCTTCTCCTGTGCTTTTGGTCCTTTTTTTGGCTTATCTACACTCAGCATTTTGAGTGTCGGCATTTGAACAGGGAGCCTAATCTGTTCTTCACTGTATTGGCATGACAGGATGCAGTTTTTTGATAGTGTAACAGTTGTGCAAACCACAGGAAGTAGAGATGACAGGTTGCATACTTTTTAGGAGTGAGAACCTTGGGAGAGAATAGTAAGGGTATGTTGCATACCAACATGGAAGGGTGCAGTGGTCTCACACTGTGTTGCAAGTGCTGGCATAAAAAGCAGTGTCTGCAGATCATATGCCCACACATAACACAGTAGCGCAGTGTCACAACAGTTGTGCCTTAGCATTGTACAAGCAGTCCTCACCCCTGGGGTGATTGGGGTACTAAGGGGGTGGGTGTTATCCAACATACAACTTTTACAATACTTACTCCAAAAAAATCTATTAACCTCTACACAACACGGCTTTTCCAAAATCATAGCACAACAACTGCTCTTGTTGCCTTTTGGGCCACATCATTAAAGTCAGAGATAACAATAATTTAGTTGATGCCCTCTTTTTACATCTCTCCAAAGCTTTTAATACAGTCTCACATACCAAACTACTTTAAAAAAATGTCTGCTTTAGGCTTTTTTAGTACAGCAGTCACTCGGTTTTCTAGCTACATATCTAACCAGCTGCAATCAGTTAAATGGCTCTATACTTACTCACATTTTCTCCCAGTTAATCCAGGTATCCCAGAAGGCTCTGTACTTGGCCCTCTCCTTTTTAACATATTCATAAATTATCTACATACATCCTCCAACAAGCTGCACTTATATATACAGATGATTCTCATGTCATTTTCTAATCCAGTAGTCCTTCCCAGTTACAATATATCACTCAGCAGGCTTTCAACTCTATTGAAAACTGATGCAGTGACAATCAGCTTTTCCTAAATCCAAATAAAACAAAACTGCTCTTATTTCTCCCCAAATCCCAAACTGACATATAAAAGACACCTTCATAAAATCCTCTCTCAACAATACTGAAATTTAAGTTGTACATCAGACAAAGTTACTTGCTGTCATAATAGATGATCAACTGAAATTTGATGTTCATATTCAAAAGTGCATAAAAACAGCACACCAAAACTGTGCATGCTCCATAGATCAAAAAGATTCCTTACCAAATCCTCAAGAGTTACTGTAGCCAAATACATACCTCACTACTATATGCCTCACCCATTTTTACCAACATTCAGATCTCCCTAAGATCAAAGCTTGAAGTTTGCAATAAAAAAGTAGCTACATCTGCAACCAATCAGTCATACAATGCCCACCACTGTTTCTTCCTCAAATATTTAAACTGGCTTGAGTTACCTCACTACCTCAAGTTCATCCAACTCCTCCTTGCTCATAAAATGGTATATAAATCCTAGTCCTGCCCAGCAACTGACACCATTCTTAATCATTACCTCATTAATTGCACCCTTAGCTCATCTCTGAGCACCTCCTTGAAATTCATAAACCAAAAAAATCTGTCACTGCCTATATTCCTACTCAGTAGCCAAGGTCTAGAACAGTATTAGTACAGATATTATAGCAATGCCATGCAGTCACATAAGAGTTGCAATATCCTATGATTGCTGTTTAATAATCACTGTATGATTTTATGATCTGACTTTATTTATCCTGTATGGTGATTCTACTATTTGTTCATGTAATAATATTATGTAATTTATTAATTGAACTATGTATGTTGGAGCTTTTCTCCTCGGGCCTCCACTGAAAATGGGATTCATGCCCAGTTGGACTTTCCCGGTAAACAAATCCAGAATAAATGCATACATGCATGCATACATACATACATACATACATACATACATACATACATACATAAATAATAAATAATAAATGGAGAGTCCTTTATACACTCAATGATCTATGTGTGTCCTCACAGGTGTACTGGATCTATCATGGCACCAAACATTCCTAGAGATGAGAGGACTGCAGAGGCCCAGTATGGCCTTCTTGCATCTACTATAGTTAGTGAAAGATGTCCCGTACATGTGAATGCCACACATTACAAAACTGCAGAAATGCATCCAGAATCTAAGGGATGCAAACCTTTGAGATGCACATGCATGGCATTAATGAGAGGTGACTTGGTGCCCTACAGCAGTCTGAAGCTCAGTTGTTCCACAATGTTGGTTTTACCCTAGCCATCAACCAGGTGAAGTACAGGGCTGTGATCCAGGCACAGATGGATGCTAATCAGACCAAGTCAGAGGTGCTCAGTAGACTGTGTCCTGCAGGGAGATATTCATTGCTTCTGAGAAAACTTACAACCATTGGAAGAAATTGCAGTTCACATAGCCACTACTAGCGGGCTCCTTCTGCTGGTTCCACATAGTAGGCATAGGTGAGATAGAGGACCGTTGCATACAGAACCCAACCCTTCTAATAATAGCTCTCCACTAGAAATTGCAACCTTGTTCAATACCTGCTTCATAGAAAGAAATACGTCCCTAACTAATAACTGTTCACCCCCATCCCGTGCTTCTACCACCCCCACAATGACATCCAGTCCTAGTAATTCAGCAAACAGCAGATTAGAGCAAAACCAACATGTTCTATACACCATACACACTGCCACCTCCTTTATACACCAGACACACTACCACTTCCTTTGTACACCAGATGCACTACCACTTCTTTTATACACCAGACACACTACCACTTCCTTTATACACCAGAAACACTACCACTTCCTTTATACACCAGACACACTACCACTTCCTTTATACACCATACAGACTGCCACTTCCTTTATACACCAGACATACTACCACTTCCTTTATATGCCATACACACTACCACTTCCCTTATACACCAGATGCACTACCACTTCCTTTATACACCAGACACACTGCCACTTCCTTTATACACCAGAAACACTACCATTTCCTTTATAGAACAGACACACTACATCATTTATATACGATACACACTACCACTTCCTTTATACATCAGACACACTGCCACTTCCTTTATATACCATACACACTACCACTTCCTTTATGCACCAGACACACTGCCACTTCCTTTATATACCATACACACTACCACTTCCTTTATATACCAGTCACACTTCCATTTCCTTTATTCCCCTCCCAGCATCCCCACATGAGCCTAATTCTCCCTCTATATCCATTACTATCATCTTCCACTTAGGACTTGTCTCCATGTCATTGAGAAAAACATTTTGATGTAAACTCAAACCTTCTCCACTGCAGCTGGCACCCTCCCACCTGAATACTTAAAGATAGCTGTTGATATAGCACACACAGTCTCTATCCTTATCAATAGATTTATAACTGAATCCTATGTACCCTCACTATAGAAAAATCCTATATTATCCACCTTCATAAAGGTGGCATCTTAGCTGATGTCTGTAACTTTTGACCTATTGACTCTCAAAAATTCATGAAAGATGTATTTATAAGCAACTCCTCCACTCCCTTCTACAAGAATGGCTCTTAATAGCCACATGACATGGCTTCCACCAAGCACACAGTACAACTACTTTCCTCCTATCATTCACTGACTCTATAAACAAATACAGGGACTTGGGCAAACTTGTTTCCCCCCTAATTCCTTGACCTGCCAAAAGCTTGCTATATGGTTTATCATGCTAAACTCCTGTAATAAACTGGCTCAACTTGGACTATCCTTTTTTATTACTGTGGTTCAGTAGCTATTTACCTGAGAGTCTTCAGTCTGTGAAATGGCAGAACACCCTCTCTCCAAAGCTGCAGGTCTTCACTGGCATACCTCAAGGCTCTATTCTTGTTCCCTTCCTCTTCAATATCTTTATGAATGACTGCTATACCTCCACAGGTACAGCTTCTCTTATACAGTATGCTGATTCTGCACTTATACTTGCATTTAATAACTTGCCTCAACTTCACTATATCACACAAGAAGCTTTTTCATCAGTTGAGAAATTGCTACATAATGCCCAGCTACTACACAACCTTAAATAAAAAAGTTACTGCTGTTTTCCCCACACATGCCTGATAAAGCAAATTTCAAAATCTTTTCACTAAACAAAATTGAAATTGAAGTAGTCTCCCATACAAAAATTATTGGAATGATTATAGATGACAACCTTAAATCTGAAATGCATGTTCAAAATAACATAAAAAAATAACTCAGCAAAAATTAGGAATGCTCTACAGGCATAAATATTTCCTTGGCAACACCATCAAAGCCATTCTTGCTACTACCTACTTTGTCCCATCTTTCTTATATAGTACACCAATCCTAACCAACCTTCAGGCTACAGTTAAAAACAATCTGCAAGCATGATATAATAAACTTGAAAAATCTGCTACCAACCATCAATACTGCAGCTACCACTCTATTCCCTTTAGGGCTTTGAAATGGCTGAAATATCTTATCACTTAGATTACATACAGCTTATCTCCACATACAACTTTATTCTCAAAGCCAATACGGATATAGTTTTACTGCTATTCTTCATTCCTATCACCCTAATAGACTACTTCAGTCTAATGAACAACCTCTTCCGATCAAATATAAATCTCACAAATCCTCTCTGCTCATACTCTTTCACTATAGTACGAAGTTCTATCCCTCTGCAAATTAAATCTACCTCTAACCTCTCCAACTTCAGACTACTAAAAGACCACCTAAATAAACTTGGCTCTGTTTCTGCACTACCCAAGACTGAACAAGTCTATTTCTTTTTCTACTACCAGTATATTTTGACTATGCCAGAGAGAAGGAATTAGTAAAATCGGGTCTA
The DNA here is from genome assembly GCF_019279795.1 of Protopterus annectens. NCBI lineage: Eukaryota > Metazoa > Chordata > Ceratodontiformes > Protopteridae > Protopterus > Protopterus annectens. Next base: position 42,804,184 of record NC_056727.1, on the reverse strand, counting down.
CTTTATACCCTCAAAACACGAAAAACACAAATCCGAATTGCATGACACATAAAGAGTGAACCATGGATACGTCGAACGTACTAAAGCGCAAAAATGTAAACCTCGAACCATCATAGTCGACCAACCCACCACCTGCAACACACTACCTACTCAAACACAATAAAAAAACGCATACATACACTAACCATATCCCTACTTCTAACCCTAAATCCTACTGCTAACCCTACACTAACCCCACATACACAACTGTCTATGCACTATCCTTAACCCCTCCCTAACCCTAAGGTCTGTAACTACCGCACACCTCCCCTACGGAGCTATACCCAAACAAACTAAATATTCCACACACATACTTAACAAAACCCTACTCTAAACCTTACATACATTAGCTACACAAAACCTTACATACACTACCTACCTATGCACTTACCTTAGCCCCTCCCTAACCCTAAGGTCCATAACTATAGCACACTTACCTTATGGAGCTATACTGCAGACAGGCCAACTATGCAATTTCGATATTTCCCCTTTCGCGGTTTCATTCGTTCGACGTATTCACGGTTCGTTCTTTCCATGTCACGAGATTCGGATTCGGGTTTTACTGCTTTTGAGAACTTAAAGTAGACCCAGTAAAATCTATTTCTTAGACAAAGGACAAATATATTTTTGCCTAGGCTATATTACCATGTCATCTCTGTTCAGACGAGTGTACTCAATGTGTCATCTGTATGAAGTGCAACTTGTGACAACTTTATCTATTAACATTGTTCTTTTTCATCTTGTTATATCTTTCCAAATATTTGTATTACGTATGTATATGTTCAGACTGTATGAAGTGAAGCAAACTTTTTACTTAGTTAATATGTCATGCTTCTGTATTAGGTTTTGTAGCAACATTATTTAACTGTAATCATGTTATGTCAATGTAGAGCTTTTCTCCCCAGGCCTACCCTGAAAATGGGATATTATCTCATTTGGACTTTCTTGATAAACAAATGGCAGATGAATAAATAATACTGTGGGTATGCACAAACACTTTGCACAAGCAGCTGGCTTCACCATGACCCCCACACTTCAGTGTTGATATTGATGTACATGTAGATTTGTATGACACACTTCTGGCTCTATGGTCACTTCCATCACTGACAGGGAACAGTTACATAAATGAGGATAAAACTTTTCTTTCTCCACTGTTGCCTCTAGTCTCTGCCTTGTATAATGATGCAGATATGGACAACATTCATCAGGCTCCACTGTGGGCACACCTCTCCAGGCATTCTTCTTAGATTAACACAGATCTGTGGTGGCCCACTCCTCTTTAAATGACACCAAAATGACAGACATCCTTTTTAAGACAAAGGATAATAATGGGTACCCATGTGTGACAGCCACATAGCAGGGGCTGCAGTGACATTCCCACCTTTTCTTCCAATGTGCTACGGCCTACCCTAGAGCACATGCCTTTAGACCTGACACTGCAGGGACTGATGGTACATTTAGCCACCATGCCAACCTGGAAGTTCTACCTTATCACTCAAGGATATGACTACTGCCAATCCACAGCCCCCTAGCCATATGAAAGCTTACTGCAGGCACTGCTAATGACCCTATCACCTATGCTAGTGTTGCTGTCCCATGTCTCTGCATACTTCAGCCTAAGTAAATGATGATGACAACTCCCTGCCACCCATCTGGCTCATGCTAGCATGGCAATAGCAGATGTGCAGCATGGCCAGTCTTGCTTTTTCCCTATAGCTGTGGACCAGGTGACACATTTTTTCAAATGTCCCAACATACTGCACTCACCTCTACCATTGCAGATGCATCCTCCTTCATCATCTGACCCACATCCTCCTTTGCAGCTGGCAATTGCATGCAAGCCAGTGATATGGTTTCCCTTAGTAGCATAGCATATACCACAAATGTCTTACTGCTCGTCTCCAGAGCAAACTGCAGTGTACCACTAGAAATATTCAGCCAAAGTCATTACTAGAAGAACAAATGCATAACTTACACAGACTTATTTATCATGCATGAAGAACAATTCTCCTAGCAAAATATACAGACTCCATCAAAGCTATTGTCAATGTTAATTAATGTAACCAACAGGGCCTCTGTAATAACAGAAATTGAGTTCCAAGGGAATACATATAATACAAATCAAGAAATTATTAACATTTTTGAAGATTTATACTCAAACTCCTATGGCCCACAAAAACTAAAAACTACTGATTTAGAGAGGGACCTCTTCTTAAGGAATTTAACCTTCCCAAAGATAAGTCAACCTCAAAAGGACTCACTTAGATCTCCCCTCACACAGCTAGAAATCCTTTCAGGAATAAATAGTCTGAAAACAAATAAAGCTTCTGAACTAGATGGTTATACAGCAGAGTTCTACAAATCCTTTGGGCAAAGGATATCAATACTCTTACTAAACATTTATAACTATATAAGAGAATATGGCATTAAAGATTTACATTTAAATAACTCAAAGACAATTTTTATACCTAAAAGCAAGTCTGATCTTAAAAACCCTGGAAATTATAGACCAATTTCTCTCATCAATCTAAACATCAAAATTTTAGCTGCAATATTTGGAAACAGATTAAAAGAGTATTACCTAACATAATATCACCTGAACATCAGGAATTATGAATGGCAGACAGACGTAACAATATGTTAACTTTAGATACAATGATCCTATTATCTAAACAATATAAAAATCATATATATGTACTTGCTTTAGATGCTTGTAAAGCTTTACACAGAGTAAACTTAATTCCCCTTGATGCAGCAAGCTCTGCACAGAGTGCAGGAATAGTGCAAGAGCTGCTGCATGCAATATGATCGGCGAGCGATCTAGGAACGCGCTCACAGGATGGGCACGTGTGCTCCTACGCTATTCCTGCACGGACACCACTGCTATATGCTAATTACCTCATTTGCTGATGAAAAACCTGTAAATGAGATGAATTAGCAATCCAGGAAGCAGGCAGGCATCTGTACAGGAAAAGTGTAACCTGCAGAAATGTATTCGGTTACTAACTGAATACATTTCTGCAAATTACAAAACGGAGGCATGACAGCTCAAAAGAAAGCATGTATTCAAAGTATTAGGCATGCCAATGGCCAAATATATGGCCATCGGCATGAGAAATAGTTGTAAAATTATAAAAAATAAGCCGTTTAAGCATAGGGCAGCGGTGTGCAAATGGGATCGGCCCAAAAATAAGAAAAAAGTTGGAAATAAGCTTTTAAATCCAAATCAGCATTTTGCCATAATAGTCAATGACATGCATAAGACAACAATACTAAGGAATAATGACTGCTAAGGGGGAAGGCTGAGTGTGAGTGTGGTAACTATGAATTAGCATTCTGTTTTATGCAAATGAGGGGATTGATACTGATTCACAGATTTCCGGTCAGTGTTATTTTGCACCCAACTGTGTAGGTGCAGCAGCACCATTGTATAAGTCTAAGAGGTAGATGACCTCATAAGGAGGAGTATCATGCATGCTGTAATCTTAATGGAGCTCTGTGGCCCATGTTTGCCCTTAGCTAAGCACAGCTAAGGAAGTAGGTGTGTCTGAGGCTGCCTAGCAGTGTTTACATTGCCTAAATGGGTGTGTTTTAAACAAAAAATAAAAAAAAACAGGAAATGGCAGATCTGTTCAAATATGAACACTGAGTATGCATGCTGTGCCTTGGGGCTTAAACAGGAAGGCAATGGGAAGGGAAACCAGCAGACAATCAAGGAGAACTAGCATAGCTGGCAGGTGAAATGCTTCAGAATCAGCCAATTACACATGGAACAGCCTAGCACACTACTATAAACTATGCAAACACCTTCCAGTTTGGTTTTTCCCACAAACTCTATACCACCAGTGTACACAGACAGGGAAATTTTACCTGACAAAGCTATCAAAATCTTAGGGGCTGCTGTTGCTCTCATACATCAATATGTACAAGAGGCTGAGGGTGGTGAGGATGTGAATGCTGATGACCAACCGACAGTGAGGAGAAGGAGAAGAGTGTACAGACCCAGAGTAAACCACCAGGGGTACATGAGCTGGAGAAAGTGAAGTGCTATAGGGTGGACAGGGAAATTCTACAGCAAATTGTTGAGCTGTGCTAGCCACACCTCACACACAGAACCAACAGAGGGGACTCCATCCCAGTGGCTACCAAGGTATGTGTAGGCTTAAGAATACTAGCCACAGGTACCTTCCAAAGGGCAACTGTGGATATCATGGGGATCTCACAGGCATCAGCATCCAGGGTACTCCACCAGTTCCTGGATGCCATGTCAGCACATGCCAATGAGCACATATAATTCCTCAACAACTGTGCAGCATTGACCGGAAATATGCGTCTCTTCCACCAAATAGCAGAATACCTTGAGGTAGTTGGTGCTATAGACTGCACGCACATACACATTAAAGCACAACCTGACAAGCAGGGTAGGGTCTACATAAACCGCAAGGGCTTCCCCTCCATCAGCTGCCAGGTTATGTGCAATGCCCAGGGCATTATCTTGAATGTGTGTGCTGGCAGCGGTGGAAGCTATCACGACTCCCACATCTGGTATATGACACAACTGTACCAGTCATTTGTCAGTGGGAATATCCCATATGGCCACCTAGTGGGGTTGCTGGTTATGCACTGGAGCTATGGCTGATGACACCCATCAGAAGTACACACACACCCAAACAAAAACTCCATAATGAGGCAACCCACAAACCAGAATCTTAATAGAGTGTGTGTTTTGGATGTGCAAGTCATGGTTCCGCTGCCTGGACATATCTGGTGGAACCACATGATAGAACAAAATCCATAAACTCATAAATCAACTAAGGCCAATTTTGAGAGAAAAATTGCCATGGATTCAAGGACAATCATAAGGCCTTTTGGTTCAGCAAAACCACCCCCCCCCTAAAGGAGAGATAACTATCCCAGCCGAGTGTAGCCTTCCTCGACATCTCAAATGCGCAGGTGAAAGCTGCTCTCTAAAGCTAAAACACAGCATCAATGGGACCGGATGGTGTCCCTGTGTGTGTGCCGAAGCTAAAATGAGAATTAAAACCCCGCACATAAGGCAGCTGTTTAATCTCAGCCCGTGCCCGTGGGTGGCGCGGCAACCTGGTGGTCCCTCCCACAAGTGGGTGGCGCCCCGGACCCTGGTAATTACCCCATAAGCTTAACAAGTCAAGATCATGCCTTTTGACTTTTGTGCGACTTCTTGAAATAGTCACCAAGGCCATTGATGAGGGAAAGGCAGTCCATACAGCCTACCTTGACCTTGCAAGGCTTCGACACAATACCCCTTTCGGTATTGTAGAAAAGGTGGCAATCCACTAAGCACAGAAGAGGTTATCAGGGACCTGGGGACCCAGGTTGACAAAGTGGTTAAGAGAACAAAGCCCTTTTGACCATGAAGGGATGATCATCCAGACATCACATCCAGATCTAGTGTCATTTGTTCCCTGTACTCTTTATCAGACCACCAATGAGAGAGTACATGCCCCATTCGGGATGTATCTCACCCGACATCTGCAGCAATTGGTTCCTCACCAAAGACAGGACAGACTCCAAAAATCTGTCATATGCTGCAGATTGAAGAAACTCCAGCTCTATTCAGTCGCATACCGTCTGCTTGTTCAAGAAAAGAGAGAAATGGAGACCTGGATGGGAGATTTATGGTGGGAATCTGATCTGGGTCTGGGCTGGACAGAGGCACAACACAAATATGGGCACAGTATTTTTTCATATAAGGGGGTGCGTAAGCCAATAATTTGGGCTAGGATGAACCTATGAACCTTGCAGTACTCTCCAGCTACATGTACACAACTGTTCATAGTATGTGCCATGCTACACAATATGATCCTGTAGAAACAGCTGCAGCAGGAACAGCACGGGGCAAGACCACACAGTCCCCACCATTGCCAAGGCCATTACAGGCACAGAGGGACTCGGAGTAGGAGCAACCTGAGCCTGCCCATGTAGGCAGAAGGAGGTGTGCCCAGTATGCCCAGGCTTTGGCAAAGAGGCAACGCATAGCACATACACTGACATGGTAGGGAGCCAAGGAATGACACCTCTCTCTGACTCGCACATACATTAAAAGGGATGCCAAACATGACACTACCTGTGATTTACCATGTATAGGGAGTCTACTATGGGCAACTGACATAGTCATCCCTCCAGCACCATCCTCAATACTGGCATAGCCACAAGGTAAGTCACTCTTCCTATCAATTGCTGAATGGAGTAGTATGTTCTAAAGACTTTCTTTAGTTATGTTAGGAACCTGGGTGGTAATTCCCAGATATGCTCAGAATTAGTCCAAAATGACAAAAAAATACACCAAACCCACAGACATTGCCAACATCCTAGCTGACAGGTTCAGCGCAAACTTCTTCCCCCCCCATCAAAAGGGCAAATATCTATCCCAGCAGAGTGCTGCCCCCTGACATCTCAGATGCTCAGGTAAGAGCCGCCCTCTCCAAAGCAAAAAACACAGCATCAATGGGACCAGACGGTGTCCTGGGCTGCATCCTACATGAACTCCAAGAAGAGCTAAACCCAAACATAAAACTACTGTTCAATCTCAGCCTTACTACAGGATATGTGCCCAAAGAGTGGCGTACAGCAACAGTGGTCCCTCTCCATAAAGGTGGTGCCTCAACGGATCCTGGAAACTATTGCCCCATAAGCCTGACTAGCTTGGTCTGCAAAGCTATGGAAAGGATCATCATGGACCTCATAAATAAAGATATCGGGACCTACAGACACTGGATCCTACCCAGTTCGGCTTTGTTAAGGGCAGATCCTGCCTCTTAAACCTGGTTGATTTCTTTGAAACAGTCACCAAGGCCATTGATGAGGGGAAGGTGGTCCACACAGCCTACCTGGACCTCGCAAAAGCCTTCGATACAATACCCACTCGGGCATTATAGATAAGCTCACCAGCTTAAATATAAACCCCTATGTCACTAGATGGATTGCAAACTGGCTCAAGGACAGAACCCACATGGTTAGAATTTCTGGAGCCATATCAGACTCCAAACCAGTTACAAGTGGTGTCCCAAAAGGCTCAGTCCTGGGACCTCTCTTGTTCGGTATATATTTCTCGGTGGTACAGGCCAACACGGAAGGACTGTGGCTGACCAAGTTCGCAGATGACTGCAAACTGGGCGCCATAATCGACTCTCCAGCCGACACAAGCATCCTCCAAAAGGGCCTCATAGAAACAGACAACTGGTGCCAGAGCCATGGCCTCAAGCTAAATGCCAAAAAGTGTATAGTCATCCCCTTTGGCAAAAACAAAGTGCCCACAAATTACCACATAGGTGGTAATCCATTAAGTACAGAAGAAGTAATTAGGGCCCTGGGGACCCAAGTTGATAGCAATCTCTCATTTGACAACCACGTGGCCAAAGTGGTTAGAAAAACATTTTATATAGCCCACCTAATCATGAAGGGATTCACATCTAGATCAGGGGAGGTCATCGTGCCTCTTTACTCATCCCTCATCAGGCCCATAATTGAGTACAATGCCCCTTTTGGGATGTACCTTACCAGACACCTGCAGCAACTGGAAAGACCCCAAAAGTACCTCACCAAGAGGATCAAAGGGCTCAAACAGATGCCATATACTTCCCGGTTAAAGAAACTCTAGCTCTACTCAGTGGCATTCCACCTGTTCAGAGGCGATCTGTACCTGACATATAAAGCCATGTCCAACCCGGAATTAATGGACATGCTGCACCTCAGAAAATCCAAATCCCATCGAGCTACGCACTCGAGAGACTTGAACCTCAGCACTGAAATAAATAGGACATGCTGGAGGGACAGATTCATAACCCAGAGGCTCCCTTCACTCTGGAATAAAATACCAGTCCAGGTTAGGCAGAGTCCCTCATTGACTCCCTTCAAGAGGAATCGTGATGAGTGGATGGGAGATCATAGGTTTATCCCAGGTATCACTTCTGTGTCACTGTTAGACAGAGGCACAGTATACTAACCTCGAAAAAGGGCATAGCAAAATAAATTTAAAATGGGTGGCGAAAGCCAAACACATTCTGGCTAGGCTTATAAATGCCCTAGGGCAGATAGCCTAGTATGAACCTATGAACCTTTGGTGTGGACGTGAGCATGCAAAGGAATCGGGTGGTTGAATGGGATGGCAGCAGATAGTGGACACCTATATGGGCAGCAAGAAATCCCTAACAAATACTGGCATCAACAAAGTAGGCAGTACTAGACAAGCTGACAAATCCCACTGCAGTACATGTGGTGGCCCAAATGTGTGTCCATAGGACAAACACGTGCCTGCCAGTGAGACACACATACCCACCACCAGTCTCAGCCAGCAGGACAGGTGTAGATGACCATAAAGGAAGGCTGGGCTAAGGCCTCCAATTGATGGCAGTTGTTAAAAGCCCCCCCTCCAGACCAACACAGACAGACTACAGCAGGTCTAGCAGTTGTATGTTATTTCTGAAGGGGAAGAAGTTTGAAACTTAAATGCAGGCCAATAAAACCTAAGATCTGTACTCTACTGATATGCCTCCAGTCTGCATGATAGGTCAGAATACAAAATGAAATGGAAGCCAACAGAGTACCAGAAATACCAGCACAGTCATAGCAAATGTTTAAAGTCATCAGGTGCCCCCCCCCACCACAATCCTATGTAGAAATGCAGTAACATGTACATGTGGGTTTAATAACATTGGAGCACAGATTACCTAAGCCTGCCCAATATACAGGATAGATTGTTGCATGTGTAAAATATGCAGGGGTCCATGTGTTAGGTTGGTGTGTGTTCAATATTGTTTGGAAGTGGTCAGCAAGTAGGCATGGAGGGTTGCATCTCGGTGGCCTATGGCCAGTACTGTTGATGACAGGGCCTTGTTCTGATAACTGCAGTACCAACCACAATGCTTCTAAGCAATACCCATGTCAGCAGTCATCCATACTCACTGTCCAGATGTCAATATCTGTCACCATCTGAAAGATGGACATGCCATGAATGTGGGCCCAGACATACACACAGTACACAGGTGGAAGTATCCAAGACAGAGTACATAAAATGTAACTGTCAACTGCACACACCTTTGTAATTGTACATACAGGTTAGCAGCACATTAGTTGTCTGTATAGTATGGAATACTGATGTAGTCTGGCCAGTCAGTGGCAGACCACAAAAGGCATAGTTATGAAGTAATGAGAGACTGCCTATGTCCCTGCACAAGACAGCATAAGGGGAATGTCCCATGTATATCTGTGAGGCAGCTGTAAGAAGCTTCCATACCATACATGCAGTCAGCTCGCCCCACCATCAGCCACAGTTTATCACAGGTCATATCCTTGCTGTTGGGAATGAGTACAGTATGACCCCCACTTCTGTATGGGAATACCCACAGAATGCAGCATGCTGAAGAGGTATCTCATGCAAGTGTGTCCCTAGCTGTAAGCAGCACCCTGCCAGGATCCAGACCAATGGGTTAATATGGACAGGAACTATTGCCATTAACACCTCACACACTTACCCTGTAACCCCCAGGGGAATCCAGTGGCTCGCAGCCTGGGAAGATAGGAGTGACAGAATGCACTGGCCTGCTACAGATGGCCTGCATCTCTACCAAATGGCCTACATTCCTCTGTCAAAGGCCTGTACCTCACCCATAGTGCCAATGTATGTTATCTCATGGGGTTCCAACTAACATCATAACACAGTCAACAGAACAGAAATGCAAGGCCATGTTGACAATTCCCAGTAGCATGCCCACCATGTCCTACTGCATGAACTGTAGACCAACCCCTAAATACCACTGGGATGAAGGGACAACTTCAGGGATACTTCTCAGATATCACTCGCATAATGTTAGGAAGAGCATAGAATAACAGAGAAGGAGGGGTTTAGAAGCATTGATATCATGGAGTGTATGAAGTCTGAAACTCTGATGTGTGCCCATACTACCCCTGTCAGCAAACCCAGTAATGGGTGGCTACAAACCTGCACATAAACCACAGTGTGAAGGGGAACTGACCAGATATATGAACCCTGCCTCTGGATAACCTGGGTGAATCTGTAGAGCTGAGGGGTATGGCTACAGCAGGATATGGCCATTCTGTTACGTTGATATATGTTCAAGAAGGGGATCCTCAGCCACCATAGTACCAAGGTGCTGGACCATTTACACAGACCCATTAGCAAGTGTCTGCAGCTACCTCTCCAAAATGGTATGAGTGTGCAAGAATATGTAGGCTGCAGACCACAATACTGGACACAGCTTCATTCATCTTGTATTTCCCAGGAAATGACTGTGAGCAAATAAATATATCTGTCAGTAGTTAATGACATAATACATCACAGTGTAAAACAGTACATATGTCTGAATATTTCTGCTAACAACAACAATATAACACAAGCAGCACAGACACAATAGTTACAGTATCCCACTATCTGTCACCCATTATAACTCCATATTGTCAGCCTATCTACAGATATCCTGCAGAAACAGGTTCTAGCTGTAGGTGTAGAACACCAAACCCTGGACCGAAGTAAAAACTACCTGGAATGGATTTACACACTAAATACAGAAGGTCATACTGGACATGATCCTACACTTAGAGAAATGAAGCCCATGTCTGACATCCTACACTTAAATAAATGAAGCCCATGTCTGACAACACAGTGGGCTATACATATCTGTCAGTTGCAGATGTCTGTGCACAAACACCACATTGTACACCATTCATGCTTTGCACACAAATTGGATAGGAATACTCAGACATATCCAAGGCCAAAACATACACACACACAGATGTGGGGAAGATAAAGGCAGATGGTGACAAAGAGATTTCCATCATGAGGCCTGTCCCACCCACCACACATCCAATTGGCCGATATCACATGATGTACTGATGCCAATGACTGTAGACATTGCTTTTGGTAACCCTCAGCCCTATAGTGGCTGTGGTACTTGTGAAAACTGTGTAACACGATAGTACAAATCAGTATTCATTTAGCATTTGTATACCCAGTCCTGTCAAATGTAAAGTTGTGTGTGTGTGTGTGTGTGTGTGTGTGTGTGTGTGTGTGTGTGTGTGTGTGTGTGTGTGTGTGTGTGTGTGTTTGTTTCCAGAAGAATGGTGTATGGCCCATTCATATACACTGCACTTCCCATTGCCCATGTTAGCACTTCTGCTGATGTCAGTCACCTCTGAAATAACCGTCTGGCCAAATCTCAGCCCTATAAACTGAGTGGTGCTTGTGATACATGTGTAATACTGTAGTATAGAAAACTAGTTAGGGAGGAGTTCTAATCCCAGAGATGACAAGTATGAAACTGTGTGTGTGTGTGTGTGTGTGTGTGTGTGTGTGTGTGTGTGTGTGTGTGTGTGTGTGTGTGGAGATGAATGATTTTGAGGCCATTCACAGTCACTACACTTCCCATTGCCATACTTTAGCATGCCTGCTGATGTCAGTCACCTTGAAATAACCCTTTGGACAAATGCCAGCCCCATAAGCTCCGTGGTGCTTGTGATAACTGTGTAATGTTGTAATGTAGCATGTTAGTTAGGTAGGAGTTCTAATCCCAGACATGGCAACTGTGAAACTGTACGTGTTTGTGTGAGAGAGTGTGTGTGCCTTTGTTGATACCTGATTTTATAGACACTGATACTTACTACTCTCCCCTTACCCCTTTTTTAGCACTGCTGCTGATGTGTCACCTTCAAAGATACCTTGGCACAACTCTCCAACAGATAAGCTTTGTGGTGCTTGTAATAGCTGCGTAATAGTCTAGTGTGGTATACTAGTTGGTAGGAGTTCTAATCCCAGACATGACAACTGTGAAACTGTGTTTTTGTGTGAGAAAGTGGTTTTTGATACCTGAATACCTGATTTTGTTGACACTACTCTCCCCTCTCCCTCCTTTTTTTTGCTGCTGCTGATGGTAGTCACCTTCAAAGATACCTTGGCACAGCTGTCCAACATTTAAGCTGTGTGGCACTTGCGATAATTGCATAATACTAAAACTGTGTTTTTGTGTGAGAAAGTGGTTGTGTCTTTGATAATACCTGATTTTATGGATGTTGACACTACTCTCCCCTTACCCCTCCTTTAGCACTGCTGCTGATGGTAGTCACCTTCAAAGATACCTTGTTACAGCTCTCCAACATATAAGCTCTGCAACACTTGTAATAACTGCATAATACTATAGTGTAGCATACTAGTTAGGTAGGAGTTCTAATCTCAGACGTGGCAGCTTTGAAACTGTGTGCATTTGTGCAAGAGAGTGGGTGTGTTTTTTATGATACCTGATTTTATGGACATTGACACTTACTACTCTCCCCTTACCCCTCCTTTAGCACTGCTGGTGATGTTAGTCACCTTCAAAGATACATTGGCACAGCTCTGTAACATGTAAGCTCCATGGCATGTGCCATAAATGCAGAACAATGTAGTAGCAGTAGCTAACATAGGTATGGGTTTGAATCTCATCTGTGGCAAGTGTTTGTGTATGTACATATGTATGTCTGTACCTCAAAGATTTTGGCCCCATTTACACCCAGTACATATCTCAGAGCCTGACTTTAGCAGTCCTAAAGATATCATCCACCTTAGAAGTAACTGTTGCCAACCCTAAACCATGTAAGATCAGTAGTGCATGTGGTAAACGAGTAACCATACTGGTCTATAAAGATTGTTAGATGGAGGTTTGAACCTCACCCCTGGCAAGTTTAAATGTGTGCGTAGGGGAAAATTATTTTTGGGATCTCTCACTCAGTACATTACCCAATGCCAGTATTTACAAGGGCTGGTGATGTTCCTCACCTTAGAAGTACCTTGGGACGACATCCATCCTATAAGCTCTGTGTCATGTGGGATAAATGTGGTACTCTATAACAGCAATACATAGCTAGGTAGGGGTCTGAATCTCAATACTGACAAGTGTGTGTGTGAGTGTCTATCATCAGTATCCTGTGTGGAGGTTGTGATTGTGTAATAACAGGATCCATTGTGGGGTGGGTTTTGCTAAATTATTATGTTGAGAACCTAGTATATGTCACAATGTCCACCTTACAAGGACAGCAGATGTGAAACACCAGAGAGGTTGGTGTAGAAAATCCGTAGCCATACATGTGACATTATGGATTGGTGAACAATATAGGCAACCCTTATATTATTCAGAGAACACTCTCCACCCACATCTCATACACAAACACACTTGGCTAGGCAACAACCACTATATTGGTAGTTCCCTGCATATTGCCTTACAGATAGTAGCCACAGTGTGATTGCAGTGGAATACATGCCTGTTGACCACAACAGTGCCACTGACATCAGAAAGTACTTTGATGTGTTACATCTGCAGACTGTGTGTTATCCAGCAAGTAAAAGGACACAGCACCCTGTTTCATCCCCACAGTAGGCAAATAAATGTATACAGTGGCCCTTTTGCCATGTTCCCCACTGGATGCCTACAACAACTGTAGAGTCTGCAAACATAACCCACAAAGGGAATATCATGCCTTATACATATCTCCAATATGGACAGACACCACTAACTCAACTGAATACCCATATCATGCTCTCAATGTAGGTGCAAGCATGACCTCAGTTACATAGCCCAGTCTCACCAAATGAGATCAGGAATGCTACATCAGAAGAAAACAATCTGTCCACACAGGATGCCCCAGAGACCTCAAGTACACTTCCACACATCAAAGGACAAGTGTGTGGGACATGTGCACAACTGAGACATTGTCCTTGTTATGAAATATAGAACACATACATGGGAAGCAGTGCACATCACTAGCCATTCACAATAGTAACCCAGATGAGTGGATGATGAATACAATACCCCCACTGGGGACCACTCCAGGGACTACACCCCTAAGCCACACTGGGGACTACTT